>NC_056735.1:1289879927-1290179927 GCF_019279795.1 Protopterus annectens
GCAACTTATTAGGGATGATAGTGAATGATAATCTTAAATTCTGTCTGCATATACAAAATTGCATAAGAAAAACTCATTAAAACTAGGGATGTTTTATAGAGCCAGACACTTTCTCACTGATACAACCAAAGCTGGACTTGCCACTACTTTTCTCCTCCCCACACTTCCTTATGGTGCTCCCATCCTTACTAACCTCCAGGCATCACAAAAATCAAAACTTGAAGAATGCTATAACAAAGCTACTAAATTTACAGCCAATATCCCTTTCAGAACTCACCACTGCATGGCACTAAAAAGCTTAAATTGGTTAGAACTAGTCCATCAACTAACATATACACAGTTTCTTACCACCTATAAAATTATCCAGAATTCATCTGCTTGTCCAGTGCCAAATAACATCCTACACAACAATGTTCCTATTCAATCATTATGATCCAGTTATAAAAAAACTCTTGCATGTCCACAAATATATCAGATATGCTGGGCATTGTCTGTACTTGTACCATGTTGCTAAGGCCTGATACTCCTTATCATCAGGTCAGTACCCTCCCTCCCTCCCATTCTTTAAAAACATTTTGGCTCAGCTCTTGCTCAGTACCAGAATATAGACTATATTCCTAAATGTGAACAAATATCCTTTCATACCTTGCATCTCCTCACTGCACTCACTTCCTTATTTCTATCAATTTCTTCCCTAGCTTTCTCTTTAAATATACCATAACTGTGCTTTTCTATCACTTCGTATTGCAACTCCTGCTTGCATTATATTGACTTACCTTTAATTTCTCTATAAACTAGCTAAAATTTATTTTTAAAATCATAGTCATATAACTTTGTATCTATTCTTAATCAGTGTTTTCATATTATGTCTGATTTGGTAAATTTATTTAAATTGTGTTTTTTTGTATTATTTTTAAAGACTGCAAAATTATTGTACTTAAAATATTTTGTAATACTTTTGAGCTTTTCTTCCCATCCTCCAATGAAGGGCTTCTACTCATTTGGACTTTCCTGGTAGTCAAATGTCAATAAATAAATAAAATAAATAATAAATAAAGTAAATTCTTCTTGAATCTTTATTACTTTGCAAGTACACTTTCCCAAACCACATTGTCTATTATGTAATTTCTCCAGACAGTATTCTCAAAGCCCCTTTATCTGTTCTTACCCATACACCAACTTCCTTTATTCATCAAAATCACATTCCATAGAATCATTCTGTTTTACAAAATGTTTTCCAAAGAGCAAAGCCACCCCTTATTTTTCTCTTTAATAAAAGCATCTGTTATCTCAGCAGTATATTTGTCTTAAGGATATTTCCCTATATGTTTCCCTGTTTCTTGACCAGTGTGCTTTCTTGACCTTCACCATCACATTATTTATCAAACTTAATAATGTATCATACACTTCCTTATCCTTTTGCCTAAATTTGTATGACAAAAGCCTAATAATCCCTTATTATTCTTCCTAGGCTTCCCACCAAGAGAGTTAAGAGGAATGAAAAGATTTCATACAACCATGATCTTTCCACAACCTCTACACAGTCAACTAGCATGTATCATGCATCAAAAATCCATGTCCAACCTCACAATTTCCTTTCTGACTCTTCCAAGATACTGAATTGACTGTGTTGCTAATGCAAGTGTCCTGTGATCCATAAATAACATATCTAAAACCAAAACTATGTTTTTTTCAAAATAACTGTTTACTAGCCAATTTATTTATTTACATGCGTTTACCATATTAATTCATCGATCTCAATAGACCAATTCTGGTATATCCCAAGTGACTGCAATCACTGTGTTAAGGAAAACTACAATGTATGAAGTAGACAATTACAAGTATTACACGTGCCAAAATCTAGAACTGCTTCTATTTCATGCTTTTACATCCACCCTTTATTTTATATTCTATGTACATGTCCATGTATTTCAAAATATGTTTCACAATTCACATAATATCACTATAGATGTTTATTAAAATCTACACAACAATAGGATCATTACTCACTAACTATATTCTATTTTTAAATAATTCCCCATGTTCCTTTTCTTCAGTTAGGCATATATAATAAGCAGCTTTCTTGTCCTTCACCATCTCATTATTCCCTCTATCCATTAATCTTAAATTAACACCCTCCCAATCTCGCTCACAAAAGAAACTAAAATTCATATCTCCTCTGTAACAAATCCTAAATATTCTGCATCCTGAGAAAACCATAATAACTCACCAGTCTACCTAATCTTAAATCTGTTCCCCTGCAAATGAGAAATAAATCTAACATCCTACAAATGTATTCTTTTGGGATTCTATTATGTTATCCTGTCAAAAATAATGATATGGTTGCTTCCTTCTTAAAACAGTTTACCATCAAAGATCATCCACATTTTTATTACATTCAGTTGTTTTCTCCTTTTACACAACCTCTCCTATGTAGTAGAATTATATTCATCCTCTAGATTTCATTCTCATTATTATGCTATATATATATATATATATATATATATATATATATATATATATATATATATCCATAAGTGAATAGTAGGCTGACTGCCCTGATGGGCTATTTTAAGCCTAGCCAATAATCTGAGGTCAGAATCAAACCCTGCATTTGGGGTCTATGAGGTGAAGTCTTTAACCATTATTTCAAACCTACCCCCAAAATTTAAATCTGTTTTCAGTAATGATAGCTGCTTCACTCTCTTATCTCATTGCCACCTTCTGTAGTGTCCTGCATGTATCATATTCTGTTTTAAATTACCTTCTACAGCTTCCTTTTCTTCAAAAAAATGCTGCTTTGCACTACATGAGATTCTGCTGCAATAACATTTCATTAGCATTTTCTGTTTCAATTATATGTACTGAGCAATCCCCAAAGTGATAATTTGAATTACATTTTAAACACTTTCTATCACACGTAGTTGTTATATGTTCATGATCTCTATAGTATTCATGTATTCCTTTAGGGCATCCTGCTGAAACATGCCCCCATCCAGAACAATAATACCTCTTAGGTTGGCCAGCATAATATATGATACCTTACACTTTTTACCAAAAATCATACTTGTTTTGAGGAGAATAATCCTGATGTTATCTAGGCATTATATTTCCCATTCAAAAATTCTTTAGAACAAAAAATATTCACATTCTCATTTACTGTTTTCCAAAATCCATTTACACTTTCACAATAAAAAATCCAAATTTATGCTCTTCTTACACATTCTGCAAACAAGCATAACCTTTCTTTTAACACTTTATATTTTATTTGAGCCTTAGCTGGCAATCTACCATGCACCAACCACCAAACAAAACCTCCTAAGGTCATATTCCACAATTTACTTCATATTAACAATAATACTCCTGAGTTATACTGTTATTCTGCTTTTCATAACCAGTACATTCAAATTCAATTCTTTTTTCCAACTATATACTTTTTTAAATAATTGTCATTCCAACATTTTTCTACTGAATTTAATGTCTTCTTACTACCTAATTCTTACATTATCCTTCATTCTCCACCCTTATTAGATCCCCAACACATTCTTACCTTCAATATAAAGCTTTATTACATAAATGCATTTGGAGTAAAATCATATGAGTTAGAGGATTAATCATTTTCAACCCACCTTTCTCCAAATACTTTTGAAGGATCCCTCTTTTTATTTTGACCAGTTTGTTCCTCATAAAGTACTGAAATAAAAGCCAAATAGCTCTAATTCCAGATTTTTTGGTAAAGTATATACCTGTCTAAAATAATTTATTTTTCTTAAAACACACTTTATCAATTCTGGCTTTATGCCTTAAGGTACACTTTCCTGCTGTTCAAAATATCTTTCAGTTAAGTCATTATAAGGTTCTGTATGTCTAGTACCTATTTTGTACCTATTACTTACCTCCACATTTAATACTGCAAATATATTTGTACTCTGTAATACATTGTTACACTCATAATCCACTTATTTGTACCATAACATTTGCATTTTTCTAATTTGATCTCAAATCTAATCTTTCCTAAATTGTTTCCTTGCACCTCAGTCACCATTTCCACACCCCTGTATTCTTAACTAGTATTATCATATCATCTATGTAACTATAAGCAACTGCTAAACTAGTCCCACCAAGATTACACTGTACACCAGAATGCCCTACAATTAGCATCTCTGACTCATTTACTAAAAGTGCTGCAACCCAGGATGTCCTTTTAAAAGTTATAATCCTGTAACTATAACTACTCTTCTGACAGTAACATTTTACAGTGCAAAATCTAACATACATGTCATACAAAATTACTCTGACTCAAACCCTACTAGTTTGCCTCCTCAGCATATTAGCACTCTTTACCAAGTACCGTATCTCCCTACTAAATATAATTAATACTCCTACATTCCCACACTCACTACACTGACAATTACCAAGTCTATCAATTACCACAGTACACACACTGTCCCAATAAACCTTCTTTTTTTTAATTACGGGTATCTTAAATCTAAGTATGTTACTATACGAAATCCAATAAAACTAAAGTATAAATGCATTTGGCTACGTACTTTCCTTCATAAAATTTCCAGTGGAGACATTAACCCAAACCCTGACCCCACAAAACAGCAAAAAAAAAACAAAGAAAGCACTAACAGTACAGTACTAAATGTACCATTCTATTTTCGTCTTTCATCCCCCAATTCTAGCCTCCTCCTCCTAAATATCAGTCTTACAAGCATATGCAATAAAATCCAGAGCATACATGCTTGTATTGCTATATATTCCCCAGACACAATCATAGCTACAGAAACCTGGCTTAAAAAGATATAAATGACAATTAAGTGATCTCATCTTGTTTCAATATAATTAGGCTTGACAAGACAAATAAACTTGCAGATGGAATTGTCACCATCTACTAATAATTTCCTAAACTTAACCACATATGCAGAGGAGATGCCACAGTTTAATAACACAGAACTATGTATATCACAACTAGAATCAATAATAGGAAAATGCCTTATTTTAGCAGCCATTTACTTTACACCAGGTAAAAACATTACCACTGTGGAAAATATCCTATACTGAATATCCCATCATATACAAAATAAAGCAATAATACTAGGAGACCTAAATATGGATGGCTAACGTATCAATAGCAACACTCCATCCGATTCCATAAACCTATATGGCTTTACACCATTAACTACATCAGTTACTAGAGTCCACAAAAGTACTGGTAGGCAATCAGCCTTAGACTGGATTCTTATTAACAGATCCAACAAAATTAGGGCAGCTGGTAGACTTCCAGACAGCCTAAGTGACTATCAACCTGTTTACACTCTCAGAAGTTGCAATATCCAAGATAAACATAATTCACAACCAAGTTTATAACTCAGAAAACTGTGACAAACATACTTTTATCAAATCCTTAACAGACTATAACTGGAAAATACTAAAATATTTGCCCTTAGACTCTGCTGTCATTCATTTCAATGAGATATTCCTATAAATTCTCAATAGCCTTGCCCCGGTACATATCAAAAGGGACAAATCCAATCCTGCACCATGGCTAACAAAGGAAACTAAGAAATTAATGCTACAGTGTGACAAAGCCTGGAAAGAGTGTCTCAAAAATAGAACAGAAAATACATTTGAACGTTTCATGCATCTAATGAAGAGGACACAATACCAAATAAAGCACTACAAGCAAACTTGTTGTAACATCCTCTAAAATAAACATTGAAACAATCCAAAACTCCTCTGGACATCCATAAACAAACGTTTACACCCTGGCCAAACTACCACCCCACCTCTACATCCAACAATACTATTCACTCAATTTCCACACAGTTTAACAACTATTTTGTACAGACAAAAACGGCCCTCACAAACAAATACTTCCACTACCCTCTCAGAATCTGCAGCCTCTGCTAAATATCCTCAGCTATTTGACTTCAGCCCAGTATCTACCTCCACCATTAAAAACTCTTGCATAAGCTAAAATCAACCACCTTAGCTGCTGACCAACTCCTCTAGGAATACTTAAAAATGGCTACAGATGCAATTGCTTTCCCAGTCTCTATATTGATAAACAGATCTATATACGAAAATATGCGCCTTCCATCCCAAGCCAGATCCATCAGTAGGTGACATAGGCAGTCGCCTAGGATCTCTTGGCCGGGGTGCCCACTCAGGCTAGGAGGCTTAAGCATTTGTTTTAATAATATCTTAAAAAAAAAAAAACTTGTAAACACATAACGCATTTCACACTTACGGGTGAAATTTAAACTAGCCGTTCTTCTAAGAGAGAAGGTAAGTGTGTGTGTGTGTATGCATGCATGTATGTATGTATGTATGTGTGTGTGAGAAAGTGTAATTAAAACTAGAGAGAAGTGTATATGTACATATGTATGTATGCGTATGTACTTTAAAGTAGCCATTCCATTTCTGCATGAGAGAGAAAGTGTGTGTATGTGTGTTTGTAATTTAAACTAGCCATTCCTCTAAGAGAGAAGGTAAGTGTTTGTGTTTGTGTGTATGTATGTATGTATGTATGTATGTATAAAAGTATAATTTAAATTAGAGAGAAGTGTGTGTGTACATATGTATATGTATGTGAATGTATGTAATTTAAGGTAGACATTCCATTTCTGTATGAGAGAGAAAGTGGGTATGTGTGTTTGTCATTTAAACTAGCTGTTCTGTTCATATGACAGATAAAGTCTATGTGTATGTATATAATTTAAACTAGTGGTTTTGTTATGTATGGGAGAGAAAGTGTGCATGCTGCTGTGTGAGAGAGAAAGTGTGTGTGTTGCTTGTGAGAGCAGAGAGAAGGTAGTGGTGTGTGTGTGTGTGTGTGTGTGTGTGTGTGTGTGTGTGTGTGTGTGTGTGTGTGTGTGTGTGTGTGTGTGTGTGTGTTTCAACATACCTCTCAAATATCCAGATTTAGCCTCATAGTTTTGGTCTGTTTTTCATAAAATTTGTGGTTTTCTAGCAATTCAAGGGGGACTGAAGTCACTAAATAATGACTTGTATATGGGTTTCTGACTTCTTTTTCTTCAGAAAATGCATGCTAACACAAATCCTGTTACTCTAGCAACTTTCTAAGTTAAAAGTGCAATATTTAAAATCTATCCTCATTTTTGGGCCATTGTATCCCCATTATTTTAGGCTTTGTCCTGATTTTTTATACCAAGAGGTTGAGAGGTATGCATACCTCTCAGCTGAACAGATTTTTGCCTCATATGTTTGGCCAATTCCTCATAAAATGTGCGGTTTCCTGGCAATTCACGGAAGATTGAAGTCACTAGATGATTATATCTATTTGTTTCAGACTTCATATCCTTCAGAAAATGCATGCTAACACAAATCCTGTTATTCTAGCAACTTTCTAAGTTTAAAAGAGCAATATTTAAAATCTATCCTTATTTTCAGCTATTGTATCTCCATTATTTTAGGCGTTGTTCAGATTTCTTGCACTAAGAGGTTGAGAGGTATGCATGCCTTTCAACTATCCAAATTTCTGCCTCATATTTTTGTCCTATTCCTAATAAAAATTGTGGTTTTCTGGCAAATCACTGAGGATCAAAATAACTAAATAATGTCATACATTTGAGTTTCAGACTTCATATCCTTCAGAAAATGCATGCTAAGACAAATCCTATTATTCTAGCAACTTTCTAAGTCTATAAGAGCACTATTTGAAATCTGTCCCTATTTTTGGGCCTTTGTTCCCCATTATTTTAGGCTTTCTTCAGATTTCTTGTGCTAAGAGCTTAAGGGGTATGGAGGTATGGTATGAAATGTCATAGTGGGGGTAGGCAGGTTAGTCAATTAACTTGATCAGGCTTGACCCTGCAATTTGCTTACAGGAAACAAGAGTCTGAATTATTTTCACCACCAGCTCCCAAACTGCTGAAGGAATTGTAAGCTTCAGTGTTGACAAGAGCCTGAATCTTCTACATGAACTACCAGACTGCTGACAGAATTGTGAGTTTGAGTTTCAGTTCATTTTCAAGGGATTATGAGTTTCAGTGCATTTCATGGAATTGCGAGTTTTAAGGGAAGAGAAGTTTACTGCTGCTTACGCTAAGTCTGTTTTTCAATGTGCAACTAACTGTTTTTTTTTTTAGCAAATGGCAGTCACTGTTTGTGCTGTAGAATTTGAAAGCAATGTTAGTGGCATAATTTCCTTTGGTGCAGAAGGCTGTGGATTCTGCTCCCACACCATGTAGATGGAGTGCTGCTATTGCAGTGTCCTTTTGACTGCTGATTATCTGGTGCAGTTTAAGGGGAAATAGGGGTTCTGCACTCCTGAGTGTGTCCTCCTTTGTATGAGATGCCTAGTAACTATGAACTTGTCAGGTTTGTCAGTCATTCCCTACTGCAATATTATTAGCTTTTTTTAATGTTACATAGGCAATTAATTCAAGGGCAACATGCACTGAATTTGTAGATGAAACACTGAAATGTAACGTTTTTTGCCAGCATCAACCTCTTCATTAGTTACAGATCTCTTTAATATGGAATTATTTGGATGACGTTTACTTCTGCAGAGATTGTGCTTATTGACTGATATTAGTGGATTGTAATGACATGTCTGAGAGGCCTTTTATGGTTGAAATTTTCTGAAATGGGTAGTTTTGTCATTATTGGTTCATACATTTTGTTTCATTGCTTACTGGAAGAATGTTCAAAATTACAAATTTAAAATGCATTCTAACAAGTGGTGCTGTATTATACAAGAAATATAATTTCATACAATCAGGAAGGTGAATCAAAGAACATATACATGTATGCATGGCCCTAAAAATGTGTGCATGGAGCCTATGGTTTGAAAACTCCCAAAGGTTAATCCTCCACTGGCCAGATGCATTTTCTTTGAATGTGGGTTTTAATGTCATTTCAGTTAATGTGAGTTTCAGGGGCAGAGAAGTTTACTGCTCATGCTAAGTCTGTTTTCATTGTGAGACTGTATTATCTGTTTAGCAAATGACTATTATTGTTTGTGCTATTTTATTTCACTCATTGTAGAAGTAAATAAGAAAGCAGTATGCACACTGACAGGTTTGGACATTGTTTATGATAACTGGAGAGAAATAGCCAAGTAGTGGAATACTGGAATAGCTGGGAAGGGGGCTACGGGGGGTTGCCACAGCAGGGGGTGCTATGGGGGCCAGATCTATTACTTTGCCTAGGGCCCCATTTGACCTTGATTTGGATCTGCTTCCATCTGGAATAAATTCTTTATTATACCTTTACACAAAGGTGGTATATCTACATAGTTTAATAACTACCGGCTAAATGCAATCATTTCCCCCTATCAAAACTACTTGAGAATGTATTTATCATCAGCTTCTACATTACCTAAAATCAAATAATCTGCTCTCTAAATCACAGCATGGCTTCAAACCTCACCACAACACAACAGTGGCTTCCTTCACTTCACCAACACTATAAACCAGCATATGAACAATGGCAACATAGTATTAAGTGTGTTCTTAGACTTATCCAAAGCTTTTTATACTGTATCACACCACCATTTACTCACTGAACTTTCCTCTATATGTCTCTGTCAATCCCCCCCTTAAATGGCTCCTTAGTTATCCATCTGGAAGGCAACAAGCAGTCAGCAATAGGACCTCTCTTCCAGATACCATAGGTATTCCTCAGGGCTCTATACTAGGGTACCTTCTCTTTAATATGTCTATAAACAAGCTTTGCACTGCCATAGATCAGGCAAATATATTACAATATGCAGATGATGTGATTTTTAATACATACATCCCCACAACATCCTGACTCCATGAAATCATTCAAATTTGTTTCTCTTCATTTGAAACCTGGATGATAAATTCAAACCTGCTCCTTAATCTCAATAAAACAAAACTGATGTTCTTTACCCCAAAACATTATCTCAATCAAATGCAATCTTTCTTGGTCACATCTGCAAATAATACTAAAATTGAGGTAGTACCACATATTAAATTGCTGGGTATTGTAACAGATGACAATCTTAAATTTGATCAACATATTCTTCAAACAATTAAAAAGACCCACTGAAAACTTGGCTCCCTTTACAGGGCAAAACAGTACTTTACAGGCCCAGCAAGAAAAACCCTAGCCTCATCCTATTTACTTCCATCCTTCTTATATGACTCACCTATCCTTACAAACCTAAACGCTACATTAAAAATGCAAACTAGCCTCCTGTTACAATAAAGCAGCTAAATTTGTTATCAACACTGCATACCAGACTCACCACTGCCCCAGCCTTAAACCAGCTGAACTGGCATGAGCTTAACAACTACCTAAAATACTCTCAACTAGTTATGGCATACAAACTGATACATTATTCTGAAAAATGCCCTGCATTAAAAAATATATTATTGCCTTCAATCCAAAAGGGGCCTCTGTTCTGGTGATAAATTTCTACTAAGGACTACTAAAGCAAATAATTAATCGGGGACTCACTATACTCCTGTTACATCTCCAAGCTCTGGAAAACCATGCCTACATAAGTAAAAATAATTAAGAAATGTCCAAGCTATAAAATCCAGCTCAAACAATACCTTACCTTATCCTGGTCATGCTCATATTCATCACAAGGTTGAGACCTCTAGTAAAATACAAACTTCTTATTGCTCATCACTAATTTTTTTGCCCTCCTCTACTTGAATCATTACATCCCTAACAACTTTCAGTCCAGCACTTGAATCAATACACCCCTCTTCATCCCTCCTTAAACAACACTTCTCCATCTTTCTCTTTTTCAAACTGCCCCATCCACCGCTCTACCCCTCTCATGCATCCCCTGTACACCCAAGTTATAAACCTTCTAGATACACCAGTTTGGACAAGGTAGCTTAAATAAAACGAATCCTATATCATGCTTTCTGAATCAAATGTTATTACCACTATCCAGTTATACAGTACTAATATCTCCCCTCCCATCCCACATAATTTGATAACATGTTTCTTTGTATCTCCTGAATTCTTTACAAACCTATACAATACTAAAATCTCCATTTCTACATAATTTTATAACTTACTTCATTACATATCTTCAACTCCTTGCATACCTTTCTTTACTGAAATATAAGAAAACTTAACTTCTTTATAACAATGTTTTCTCTTCTACAGTCTAAATCCATTTACTTCCTGCAAGAATTTAGAGACAGAAGAACTGTATTGACTTATAATTGTTGATGTAAATACTTTACTGTATATATCTGTCTTTTGATTATGTTTTTTATTTTCTGAGAAATGTAACTGCTGTTTTTCGGGAACTGTCTGAAATTCGCTTGTTAATGTAAATGTATTATGGTGGAGCTTTTCTCCCCAGGCCTTGGCTGAAAATGGGCTCTGCCCAGTCAGACTTTCCTGGTCAATGAATGCAAATAAATAATATTAAATAAAAATTCCTTTCCATCATTCTTCCTATGACTGCACTCATTATTATCCCCATAAGAAGTGGACTTAGTGGGCACCCTTCTCTTTCACTGTTTCTAATTTTTATACTTGCCCCTGACTCTCCATTAGTCAGTCATGATGCATACAAAAATTTTATAGACTGTGCAGATGTGATAGATTTCTTCCCAAATCCATTAACGTTCAGTAGTTCTGTCATGCTGCTATATGATCTATATTTTCAAAGGCCTTAATTTCATCCCCAAAGATAATATGTCACCCTTTCCATTTAGAATTACGTGTTACTTCTCATAATTGAACCGATAAATTTCCAATCCCTTTCCCTTTTCCTATACCAATCACTTCAGGCCACACTAAGTTATTTAACATCTTATCCAATCTGATCTGCAGAAACCTTCTATATTTTATTATATGCATTTATTATGACCAAAGTCCTCCAGCTCTGAATATCCTTTCAATCATTTTTTACATAGATTTTGCCATACTCTCTAGTATGCCCTTTACTTCCTTCCATTTTTTTTTCAAACAAATTGTAAAACACCTTCATAGAGGACTATTAAATATCAGTCTTCTAAGACTGTACAGAATTGATATGTGATGCCATCTGTCACTGGGGCCCTTTCTAGATACAATATTTTCAATACCTCCTTTGCTTCCTATCATCTTATTTGCCTGCCAATACTATTTGCCTCTATCTTTGTTATTTTAGGCAAACCTTCATGTAATGTTTTCCTTTGCCTGGTACATTAAATACACCCTCCATACCTTTCAGCCACTTTAATTTGTTTTTGCTCATAAACTACTCTGTTATCCTCATTTATCAAATGTTGTATCACATCACTCTTCTTCTTGAACTTCCTTCCAAAAACAAATGAAACTTTGTCTTCCCACTTGTTTAATGCATATGTTTGTCTTCTTAACCACTCTTTCATTCTTTTATAATTCTTTACATATTACTGAATTTGTGTTTTGTTGTATATCTCCATGTAACTTTGCCACCACGTCAGTAGTCCTTTTTCAACTTCTCTCATAACCTTTCTCAGATAATGTTACTACCTACGTATGTATTTTTTCTTTTTAAAATAATATACCGTTCTGTCCATTTAATATAAATTTCTCTTAGATCCCTAAGGTCTTTCCACAGTCCTTCTAAAAATTTATTTAACTCATGCTTGTCTTCAACTTCACTCTTTCTTCCCTCAGTATATTTATTTATTTATTTTATGTATTTCTTTTACATTTGCTAACCGGGAAAATCCAACTGGACCAGGTCCATTTTCAGTGGATGTCTGGGGAGAAATGCTCCACAATTAACATATAGTAAAGTAGTTATGACACAGGTAATACAGACATGAAAAAAAAAACAGATCAATTATAAGTACACACATACAAATAATTGTTCACAGGGGTTCAACTGTGATTGGTAAAGCACCAAGACTTTTGATAAAGAGTTATATATAACATGACAGAGAAAATGCTATTCTTTGAATAGGTTCATAGGTTTATAGGTAGATACTAGGCTATCTGCCCTAGGGCATTTATAATCCTAGCCAGAGTGTATTTGGCTTTCGCCTCCCTATTAGATTAGCCTACTGTGCCTCTGTAAAGTAGGTCACAAAAGGTACCCTTTTAAGATTAGTTTACTGTGCCTCTGTCTAGCAGGGACACAGGAGAGATCCCAGGGGTGAATTTGCGATTTACCATCCACGTGTCCAAATTTCGCTTGAAGAGGGTCAGCGAGGGGCTATGTCTAACATGAATTGGGATTCTATTCCAGAGTGAGGGGAGCCTCTGGGAAATGAATCTGTCCCTCCAGCATGTCCTATTTATTTTTGTGCTGAGGTTCAGGTCCCTGGAGCGTGTAGCTCTAAGGGACTTGGATTTTTTGAGGTGGAGCATGTCCATTAATTCTGGGTTTGACATGGCTTTGTACGTCAGGCATAGATCGCCTCTGAGTAGGCGGTAAGCAACTGAGTAGAGCTGGAGTTTCTTTAGTTGAGCTGTATAGGACATCTGTTTGTAGCCCATGATCCTCTTGGTGAGGTACTTTTGGGGTCTCTCCAGTTGCTGCAGGTGTCGGGTAAGGTACATCCCAAAAGGGGCATTGTATTAAATTATGGGCCTGATGAGTGATGAGTAGAGGGGCACAATGACCTCTCTTGATCTAGATGCGAACCCTTTTGTGATAAGGTGGGCTATATAGAAGGTCTTTCTAACCACTTTGCCCACGTGATTATCAAAAGAGAGATTACTATCTACGTTGGTCCCCAAATCTCTAATTACTTCTTCCGTACTTAATGGATTACCACCTATGTGGTAATTTGTGGGCACCTTGTTTTTCCCAAAGGGGATGACTATGCACTTTTTAGCATTTAGCTTGAGGCCATGGCTCTGGCACCAAGCATCCGTCTCTGTGAGGCCCTTTTGGAGGATGCTTGTGTCAGCTTCTATTAAGGAACAGAGAAGGAAAATAATATAACCTGATACCACTGTAAATAATTTTTCTAACAGAATAATTGTCCTGTGAGCTGAAATACAATAATGTACTTTGTTTTAATTTCCACTATCTTTTATATACATCCCTGTATGTAAGCATAATACCAGTCTGTTTTAAGGTCTTATTTAATCTCTTTTCGTCTTGATGTATCCTCTTTATTATTTTTTTCTATGTGTGCACAAAAGTCTCCAGTCCAGTATATTTGATCTTATATCATTTAGATAGTATATTTTTATAATGTTCATATATTTCTTCCTCCCTTACTATTACATGGTTTCAAATGTATTTCTACCCATAAATCAAATACTACTGCTCTCCCTGCTGCTATAACTAACACATAATGGATTTGAATATGAGGTCTAATGTGACATCACCAAAACCCCAGAACTTTCTGACTGGCTAAAAGACCAGACATCCTTACCATCCCATCCGACCAGAGTTTGTTCTCTTTCCCATCCCTTTATAAATCTGACATACTACAAGCATAGCACATGAACTTGCATTCATTCTAGCCATTTAAAAAGCAAAAGGCATTTAACTTCATTTTTGAAACCATTAATATAATGAGAGGGAATATTCAATGAACTTGCTCTTTATTTTTGCTTTTCCTTTCTGTATTACTTTGCCTATTTGTTTTTTTTTTTCATTCTTCCTATGTTACTTCACTATCGTTCCCTTCCAAAAGTTTCTTATCCTTTCCCTTCAAATAACTGCAGATATTCATACTTACTGTAAATATTTTAAACTGTGAATCTGTTATTTGACTGTTTGACATCTTTCCCTTCTGTATCATTTTCAATACTCAGTCCTTCATTATCAGTTTCCATTCAAGAAAATAAATAATTACCAAATAATTATCAAATACCTTCTTCCTCAAACCTGTACCTACTAGCTACATCAAAACTCTACTCTGAATTAAAACCATGCTCAGCATCAGCTGACAATATTCCCTCCACTTTACTTGTACTAGCAGCTGACTCTCCTACTCTCCCTGTATCTATCCTAATTAATCGCTCTATCTCTGAATCTAATGTCCCTTCCATCTGGAAACAATGCCACACTCTACCTATATACAAAGGAGGTAACTCCTCTGATATCTCGAACTTTAGACCTATCGCTATCCTCTCCCCGCTCTCTAAAGTACTAGAAAAATGTATTCATAAACAAGTTATGCAGTATATAATTACAGGAAAATCTGCTTACACCCACTCAACACGGCTTCAGACCCAAACATAGCACCACTGCAGCTCTATTATCCTTCCTCAACACTGTCTCTATAGCCATGGATGACCATAAACTTATTTCTTGCCTCTTCTTGGACTTCTCAAAAGCTTTCGACACTGTCTCATACTCTCTTCTGTGGCACAAACTGCATAACCTCAACATTTCCTCTGATACTGTTGCATGGTTCTCCAGCTACCTCACTGATAGATCTCAATCAGTGAGATGGCACTCTGCACTCTCCCTTTTTCTCCCTGTCAAAATGGGTGTACCTCAAGGGTCTATTCCAGGGCCTTTACTTTTTAATATCTTTACTAATCAGCTCTATACCTCCTGTCCTCAGTCATCTTTAGTGCAATATGCAGATGACTCTACAGTCATCACCACAACCAACTCTCCCTCTAAGCTCTTCTCACCTACTCAGGCATCTTTTAACTTAGTTGAAACATGGCTCTCCAACAACCAGCTCATCCTTAATCCTAAAAAACAAAGCTGTTACTCATCTTACCTAGAAAGTTCAACAATATTAAACCCTCCTTCAACATACAGTCCCTTAATAACACCCCATTCAGCTAGAATCCAGTACTAAGCGCTTAGGCATAACCATCGACAATCAGCTTAAATTTGACTTACATGTTAATAACTGTATCAGAAAGACTCATTCAAAACTAAGGCTCCTTTACCGTAACAAGAAATTCCTTACCTCTGAAGCCAAGATTACTCTCTCTCACCTACCTTCTACCCAGTCTAATGTACAATTCTCAAATTCTCACAAATCTTAACTCAGCACTCCTGACCAAACTTGAATCTACCTACAACAAGGTAGCCAGATTTGCTGCCCAACAAACTTACAAATCCCATCACTGTCTCTCTCTAAAACACCTAAACGGGCTTGAATTACCCCACCAGCATCTTCTCTCTCAGCGCCAGATCATCAATTCTATCCTATACCAGCCTTCTTACTGCCCAGCACTATCCCCTGTCATCTCCCATTTTCCTCCCTCCAGACCTCTCCGAAGCTCTAACCAAGACCTACTACAAATCTACAAACCCAAGTCTAAATTTGGACACAACATGTATAGCTATTGCCCCACTATTGCCTGGAATAGGCTCCCACTAGAAATCAGGACCCTTACACATCCTAAACAATATAAGACAGCCACCAAAGAGCCCTTTAAAAGTCACTGGTCCAGCCACTGCACTCTCCTTCCTTAAACATTCCCTACTTCTCATACCTTTATCTCCTTTCTGCCCTTAACTCACTCTTCTCACTAGCTCTCTCTAATCTTCCTTGACTACTCTTTCTACTGTCTTCTAAAATCTATTAAGCAAATTGCCTCAGAGAAACATTCTGTTGTAATTGTCTTGCCTTCATGCAACTACATCATGATAAAACTGGGTTTTTGTAACCACTTACCCCAAAAACTATACTCATCATAATGGCATATTTCTTTTTATATATCTTGAAATAGTTATGCTATACTCCTGATTATTGACACTGTATAAAATTGTATTGCTACTTAATACCTTGTAATAATCCTGTAACTTTGCTGTTTAATGCTAATTTATAATGAAAATTGTTTATGTTGGAGCTTTTCTCCCCGGGCCTCCACTGAAAAAGAGCTCTTCAGCCCAGTCAGACAATCCCTGTCAACAAGTATAAAAAAAATAATAAATAAAATAAATAAAATAAACATCTGGTTCTTCTTCCTGTTCAATATTTTAGTTACATTATCCTCAGTAGTATTCCTTCCTTCCCTTCCAATTTCTACAATTTCATTATTTTACTGACTAAGATTTAACCAAAAATGTCCTAAAGAACCACACACATCACATTTTCATGAACATTGGTCCCTTGAATGACCATATTCACCACACGATTTGTATCTTTTCTTGAGACACTGTACAGAAACATGTCCCAGTTCACTACAGTTATAACATGCTTTTGGTTGGTCTCCGTAGAAAAGAACACCTCTGCAAGCATTTACTCTAATTTCATTTGGCAAATGTTCAACTTGCTAATTGTTCATGGGTTCAAAGGTTCATAAGTACTTATTAAGCTATTGATCTGCGAGGATCTTAGGAAGTTTAGCTACACTTTCCACTGGTAGGTTTGAGCCCTTACATTAAGCATACAAATAATCCAAAGGTGGGCAGAGCAAGGATATGCTGGGAAATTAACTTTTTCCCCTCTCCTTGAGGGACATGGGTGCTAAACTGTGATCCAAGCCATTCATCTAAATTACATTTAAATAGAATAAGAGAAGTACTTTGCTTTATGTGAAGTGGAGAACAGTTTCATAGAAATTGTATTGTCTGCGATACATACCTCTCCCTCCAACATGTTGTATTTATGTTACAAAAGTTACTGTGATCCCTTGAGTGGTTGTTCATGCTACTGTTGGACTTGGGAATGTATAATAGGTCTGACAGGATAATGTCTGCTGAGACTTTAAATGCTTGGCAGAGGTCACCTTAGTAGTCTGTATTATACTGAGAAGAGGAACAAAGCTTAGGGATGGTCTTTATAGTTTTTGTGAATTAGACCCTTGACTTTTTTAGAGATAAAGAGTTGTGGTCACATCAGTTGTGGCAAAAGTTTGGACAGGCACATACTTAATGGGACATTATATTCAATAATCAGCCTGATGAGAACGAAGTACAATGGAATTATTATATCCCTAGACCAGCATGTTGTACCCTTATATGCAAGCTGTGCAATGAAGAACTTCCTTACAATAGTGGAAATGTGGTAATTGTTCATTTTAAATCCATTAAAGCTGATGAACTTCCAATGTTTACATCTACTGAAGCTACTTGATCCATTATTTTAAAGTCAATAATGCTCACAGAATACTTTTCAACTTCATTTTTAACATATATTTCATGTAATGTATGTTTGAAATTGTAGATACACTATTTTCCTATGAACTGTTACAAAGTTCTGTACTAAAGCATTTGTTCAATGTTAATAAAAGTACATTTTTGCTAAATTCAGTCTCATGCTTGGCAGCAGTCAATGCAATTTCAAAAGACACGTCAAATTCTTATCTTGAAAAAGAGCGGGGACATTTACTTGGTGACCTGGCTAAATTTCCACCACCTATGTTAAGTACCACCTTAAGTCTCCCCTGCAAATAGATCACAAGTCTAACCTGGCTAAAAACAAATAAATAATTAATTAACATGGGTAACCCAGATTATCATTAATTGTTTTTCTTTAAATATAGTGCTGAATTCAGGGCTGTGTTACAAGTTTCTGTGTTTGCCCATACATTACTTGGATAGAAGGAAGTTTCTCTGTTCACTGTGAGAGAGGGAGCATTGAGCAGCCTATCTGTCCCTTGAGGAGTGGTTTCAGACCAGAAATTAGTAGTTTATTGGACATTTTAGGCTAATTTCTATCTCTTTCATTTCCCTGCTATAAAACCCACATTTGCAAGGTTTTTGTGCTAGTAAACACACTGTTTAAACTCAGCCTCTCCACAGGCTATGTGCCCACAGAGCGGCTCACAGCAACGGTTATTCCACTCCACAAAGGTGGAGCCACAACAGACCCCGGGAACTATCGCCCTATAAGCCTGACTAGCTTGGTCTGCAAAGCTATGGAGTGCATCATCATGGATCTCATTAACAGAGACATTGGAAACCTCCAAACACTGGACCCTACCCAGTTCGGCTTTGTTAAGGGCAGATCATGCCTCGTAAACCTGGTGGACTTCTTTGAGATGGTTACCAAGGCTATAGATGAGGGAAAGGTGGTCCACACAGCCTACCTAGACCTTGTAAAGGCCTTCAACACCATTCCCCACTCAGGTATTATAGACAAGCTCATCAGCATCAACATAAACCCCTACGTTATGAGATGGGTTGCCAACTGGCTCACGGACAGAACCCACATGTTAAGAGTTGCAGGAGCTAGGTCTGACTCTAAATCGGTTACAAGTGGTGTTCCCCAGGGCTCAGTCCTAGGACCCCTCCTGTTTGGCATATACTTCTCAGAGGTACAGGCAAGCACAGGAGGACTATGGTTGACCAAGTTCACAGACGACTGCAAACTAGGGGCTATACTTGACTCTCTGGCTGACACAGACATCCTCCAAAAGGGTCTTAATGAGACAGATACCTGGTGTCAAAACCATGGCCTCAAGCTAAATGCCAAAAAGTGCATAGTCTTCCCCTTTGGAAAAAACAAAGTACCCACAAACTACCACATAGGTGGTAGCCCCCTAAATACAGAAGATGTAATAAAGGATCTGGGGACCCAAGTAGATAGTAATCTCTCCTTTGATAATCACATTGCCAAAGTGGTTAGAAAATCCTTCTATGTGGCCCACCTAATCACAAAAGGGTTTGCATCCAGATCAGAAGAAGTCATTGGGCCGCTATGCATCACTCATCAGACCCATCATAGAGTACAATGCCCCATTTAGGATGTACCTTACAAGATACCTGCAACCACTGGAAAGACCACAGAAGTACCTCACCAAGAGGATCACTGGCCTCAAGCAGATGCTCTATGCAGCTCGAATGAAGAAACTCCAGCTGTACTCGGTTGCATACCACCTACTCAGAGGTGATCTCTGCCTGACATACAAGGCCATGTCCAACCCAGAATTGATGGACATGCTCCACCTAAAGAAAACCATACCCCTCGAGCCACATGCTCCAGGGATCTAAACCTCACCACAACAATAAATAGGACATGCTGGAGGGATAGATTCCTGTCCCAGAGACTTCCCATGCTCTGGAACAAGATTCCAATCTATATTAGGCAGAGCTACTTGCTAACCCCCTTCAAGAGAAACCTTGACGAGTGGATGGGAAACAGAAAGTTTACCCCAGGGATCACTTCAATGGCTCTGCTGGACAGAGGCACAGGGAACTAATCTAAAGGGGTGGCAAAGGCCAACACATTCCAGCTAGGCTTATCAATGCCTTCTGGCAGATAGCCTAGTACCTACCTATAAATCTATGAACCTATATGTAGTTCTTCCATATATAAGAAAATGAAAAAAGAAAATCTGGAAAATGCAGGCTTGTAATGGAGCTTGCTTTCATTTCACCTTTTCTACAGAATTACATCATCAATGTTGGCACCTGCATAGTTGGCTGAAGTTTAGTATGCTGTCCAGTTTATATAGTTAATAAGTGTAAGAAACTAATGAAGGCTGGACACATGGTATTCTACCAAATGAGTTCAATACAATACAGAATTCTTCCATATGTTATACAAATAAAGGATAGCAAATATAGTTCAATAACATGGTTAACCTGGTCAGATATTACTAGGCAACCTAGGTGCAATCCACATCAGTTATTAGTCCATTAATCTTTGCTATGTTGACTTTCTAACAACATATCTCTTTATAAACTACAATGGATGACAGCTAAAGGTTGACTAAGAACAGCTTTTTGCCTTGCCATGACCAAAAGAACATAACCCATCTAAAATGAATTTAAAATTGCCACAGATTGTACTAAACATATTCATATCATAAAAGATGTAATGCTATCTAGTGGGGGTGTAGGTTATGTATAATAGATAATGCTGAATAATAGCCCATTTTTAGATGATGGGGTACTTTGTTGTAAAATTGTACACACTTATATAATTAATTTAATTTGAATAACTTGCAAGCTAGTTTATAACTCTGGACTTTATGTAATTAAAATAACATGACAATTAGAACCGTTTCACCAGTCTTGTTTTTACTGTGACAATCCTTTCACTATGCATTACTTACCGACATACTGCATTTTGTCGGATGATGACAGCAGCATGTCAAAAATGAAGTAGTAACCAATCTGCTCTGCCATCAGCTTTTGCTGCTTTATTGTGGCACCTGCTAGTGTCCACAAAGTTACTGCTCCCTGTTCTTTGACATCCAGCTGGAATATCTAAAAAACAGAACAGATATATTCAACACACAGCCAACATTTTGTCTAGATAATTAAAAAGACCTAAAACTTGAGAAAGCATATATGGAAAGAAAGATGAAGAAGTTGCAGTCCCCAACCATTTCTTCAGTTCCCATGGTGTCTGGCGAGAAGTAACTCAAGTGAAATGGGTAAGGCTGGTGTATCTTTGAATGGAAAGAAGCTGTACAAGTAATATGTCATGGGGAAGATAACACTGAAAGGACAAATGAAGCAGACATTACGTTTTCATCTCATCGTCTACACAACTGCTATAAATTACAAGGACATTTTCAGGACACTTTCTTGCTGCTGTCATTCAGAGTATCCAACTCACCTAGCGGAAGAAAATAATATCCATGTGATTTGCTTTTAGCCAAAAAAAGAGATTACATAGCACATAACTCTGGCTGTAGGAACAGATTTGACTGATGCTGCAGAAATTAGGACTGCTGGGTGCACAACACTTTTGCAGGCTGCAAAGCATTGAAACAAACTCTCATAATGTGCTGTCCTGGTTTGATACTCTGATTCTTTCACTCTGCAAAAGAATTTGGTTGCATGCTAGATTGTGCCAGGCTGCCTCAATGGAAAATGTCTTTGATGAAGTAATTTTTTTTTATTAAACCCTTTTTTCAGTAGTCTGCTATCATATTAAACTAGTTTATATTTAATTATATTTGTTCAGTATTTTTTTCCTGCATGTAAGAATTGCTATTCATTGATACTAATAGACAAGACTAACACAAGATTTTTATTTATAAGACAATTATATAAACTGTCACATAGCTGTTGTGAGCACTGGAGATAGGAAAGATGGATGTGAATGAATTTGTCTAATTAAGAGACAACCTACTGATGACATAATTGTACATTGCTTATAAACTATTCTAAAACATGCATCATTAAGTAATCCTTCAGATGCCTTTGTACATATCAAAAACCTTAGGTCTTAGCTAATTTTCATAAAACAGTTTCACAATTCAAACTTCATTTTTCTTTATCATTTTCATGTGCTGTCTACTTTTCTTTGGCATCACTTATTGTTACTAGGATTCCATACTTTTTGTCAAGTGTTCATTTGTGTTCACCATGAGTTGTTCAAAAGCACTCCTCTTAACATTGAACTGTGTTATATCAAAAAAATACTAATAGAATACAAAAAAGAACTTTTTCTGTCATAAATACTCTTATGAATCAAAATTACCTGCTGTTTTACAAAGTAAAATCAAGTGTCTTTTCAAATCTCAGATGTTAAATATTAAATCTTGTTTCTTACACATCTCAGGATATACTTGTCAGATATCAAATGTAAATTAATTTTGCTGCCAGACTCTTGTAATTTACTTGCATATCAAATACATCAACATGCTTAATAAAGGCAAAAAAGATAGTACCCATAAGATGAGATGGGTAGTACATGAATAATCAATTTTATCCCACCAAGTAATATTCAAGTCCTAATTCAGTGTGATGACTTTATATCTATCCATTAGTTTACTTAGCTGTGACAATAGCTTATGCATTCATTCGCCTGGTAAATCATGTTAATAAAACAAAACATTAAATCCTGAAGTAGTTGTAAAACTGTCTTCCTAATGTTAAATAAAACAATGACAAAGTATCACCTTTTTGATAAACAAAGTTCACAAGCTTTCTTTTCCTTTGTTCCTAAAGATAAGCTACAGTTTGTTAGGAAGTGTATAATACGTGATTAACCTATTAATGCCAACAACACTGATGATACTGAGCTGTTATATTTGCCATTAACACTAACTGTGGTGGCTGCCTTGTCTACTTTAAGCTGATTGTGCTTGAAAGGCATTACAAAGACATGCGTCTGGAGCATTTCTCCCTGGGCCCTGCTGAAAACTGGCTCATTCCAATTTGGACTTTTCCCAGTTAACAAATGTTAAATAAATAATAATAAAAACATTGCAATGTTGTAAAGAAATAAGTAAGTTTAGAAAGAACAAGTTTAAATGTATGCCAAAGTCATAGCAGTTGAGGGTACATGTGTCAGGTGTTTCAGTAATATACT
Source organism: Protopterus annectens (assembly GCF_019279795.1). Lineage (NCBI taxonomy): Eukaryota > Metazoa > Chordata > Ceratodontiformes > Protopteridae > Protopterus > Protopterus annectens. Next base: position 1,289,903,021 of record NC_056735.1, read on the forward strand.
AATTTCCAATTTTGATCATTTGTTCCTATTTTCCCTATTTCCCTCTCCTTTCCTTATCATGTCCCCTACAGGGGAATTTAATATTATCTATACCATATTAGTAAATCATTTTAAAAAATAAAATCCCTGATTGCAAGTGTGACTATATCAAAATGCAACTTTTTTGTAATCTTTGGAACATAAGACACATTCACATGTTAAGATATGTAAACCTGTCTCACTGTTATCAACATTTAAAGTTGACAACACTTTCACCCATTTGAAAATGTATTATGAATTACCATAGTATACTGGTTAGCAGCCTTTACAACAGAAAAGGTTTCTATAAAGGTTTTCATAACCCCTCAATTATTGGGAGTCCTTTTGGCTATAATCAAGTTTAGTATTTTGTACAGGCTGCAGTTCTTGTGTTTAAAATGCATTGTCAAGTACAAGTGAATATTAGTTATTATACCATGGCCCCCTATTAATATTCCAAAACGTGCATGCTGATTGGCCAGCGTGCATGTTGTAAATCGACTTATACTAATGGAAAAAGGTCCGGTCGCCCGGACTTTTTCCATTAGTATAAGTCTTTTTTAAAACACTGTCTCGCTATGTTAAAAGAGTTTAACATAGCGACACAGGTTTAAAAAAAGCAACGGAGATCTCTGTTGCTTTTTTTAAAGCTGTCTCGCTATGTTAAACTCCTTTAACATAGTGACACAGTGTGTAAAAAGCAACGGAGATCTTGCTTTCTCCGTTGCTTTTTTTTTTAAACCTGTCTCGCTATGTTAAATGGGTTTAACATAGCGAGACAGCTTTAAAATAAGCAACGGACATCTCCGTTGCTTATTTTAAAGCTGTCTCGCTATGTTAAACCCATTTAACATAGCGAAACAGTAAAAAAGCAACGGAGATCTTGCTTTCTCCGTTGCTTTTGGCCACAGCTCTGATGTACTGCGTAGGCATGCGCAGTACATCAGAACTGCCGCGGATGCCAGACAGCTGCGGAAGGGCAGCAAAGAGGCATTATACAATGCCATTATTTAAGAAAAGTAATTGTTTCTTTTCTTAAATAATGTCATAGTATAATAGCAATAACCCACTTCTGGGTGTGGGTAATGCGGGATTTAACCACGGTTGTCTTTGTTTGGTCCCGAGGGCTTCGCCATCGGGACCAAACCATGCCAACCATGGTTAAATCCCGCATTACCCACACCCAGGCATGGGTTATTGCTATATTACAACTGTAAGAGAAAAGATTTTTATAAAGTTTCCCATAACCCTTTTGTTGCTGGAACCCTTTGTAAAACAAGTTAATCTTCTTTTCTTTAGGTTGCTCTATAGATAGATTAAGTATATGTTTTTAGTTTACTGACACATTGACTTTAAATTAAAATATTTATGAGTTTAAATTTTATTATTGTCTAGTAATATGCAGCCAGGCAGCAAGCCAGGAGCTGAAACCAATGTAAATGATGTACTGTACTGAACTAGCTATGGCTATTAAATATATATATATATATATATATATATATATATATATATATATAGATAGATAGATAGATAGATAAACTGGTTTAAAGTTCTTAAAGTTCACAAATATGCCTGCTATGTGTATATATATATATATATATATATATATATATATATATGTACCTTATCAGCAACTACATGGCATGTATGTGCAATGGCAACTCAATTTACATCTGTTAATACTTATGCTGAAATATATACAGATCATTTAACCACTCAGAATGTATTTGTCAGTGCTGTTAGTCCTCTGTTATTGCCACACTCACCTTGGTTGTGGCTGAAATGGTAAATAAATACATACATTACTATTGCTAAAAATTCACTGGAATTCATTAAATGATCAGCCTGCTTATCCAGTAAACAAACACGATTAAACAGTTTGGACTATGTCAGCTTTGGAAGCCATTCATTTTCTTTTAAATACAAGTGTTCAGAGCAGAGAAATTTAAGTAAACTGTCTCCTGTAGTTTTCTGCTCCAAAGTTGCTGAAGAATAGAGAAAGGCAAAAATTTGTGTTTGGGGAAAAAACTAATTATTTTTTTCTCTGAAAAACATTGACCATTTGGTGATTAGAACAGGTACCAAGAACACTGAGGGTACAACCCTTTCTCACACAGCAGCTTGTCTACCTATGTAAAAAATATTTTTTGATACATTTTCATTTGCAGTCTTCTGATAACAGTGTTGTGCATATGCTGTGAAATATTTGCAAATGGTTAAGAGACCTGCCTCTTCTATCAGCTACCCTCCCTTTTTTTACAGAAACTGCATGATCTTTAGATGTTTAATTTATCAAAGGAGACTTTAATATTGTTTTTAATCTATTAAAGACAAATCAGTTGGCATGCTGATTAAACTCTGCAAATATTGTGCTAGACCTCTGAAGTCTTGCTAAATAGTCATTTATTAGTCGACTGGTGATCTCAAATGAATAAAAACAAGCTAGGATTTACTATGTGGATTTTAACAACCAAAGTGATTTCTATAACAGATGCAATTTATATCTTATCTTAATATCCAGCATCAACTTTTCTCAACACACAATTATTGCCTCACTTACTACGTGACTATTTGGGATTAAATACCACAGTCATCTCTGAACATTAAAAAAATAGTAATATCCTTCAGAAGGGCCTCACAGAAACGGATAACTGGTGCCAGAGCCATGGCCTAAAGTTAAATGCCAAGAAATGCATAGTCATACCCTTCGCGAAAAACAAGGTTACCCCTAGCTACCATATAGGTGGCAATCCACTGAGCACAGAAGAAGTCATCAGGGATCTGGGGACCCAGGTTGACAGTAGCCTTTCGTTTGACACTCATGTTGCTAAAGTGGTTAGGAAAACCTTCTACATTGCCCACCTGATCATGAAGGGATTCACATCTAGATCAAGGGAGGTCATCGTCCCCCTGTACTCATCACTCATTAGACCTATGATTGAGTACAATGCCCCATTCGAATGTATCTGACCCGACACCTGCAGCAGCTGGAAAGGCCCCAAAGTTCCTCACCAAAAGGATAAAGGGTCTCAAAAATATGTCTTATGCTGCCCGACTGAAAGAACTCCAGCTCTATTCAGTCTCATACCGCTTGCTCAGAGGTGACCTGTGCCTGACATATAAGGCCATGTCAAACCCTGATTTGATGAATATGCTTCACCTCAAAAATCTAGATCCCTCAGAACCACAAGGGCGGGAGACTTAAACCTTGACACGGTTATTAATAGAACGTGCTGGAGGGACAGATTCATCACCCAGAGACTCCCTATGCTGTGGAACAAAATCCCGGTACATGTGAGGCAGAGCACCTCGCTGGCCTTGTTCAAGAGGAATCTTGACCAATGGATGGGGGATCGCAGATATACCCCAGGGATTACTTCAGTGTCACTGCTTGACAGAGGCACAGCAAAATAATAGGCATAGTTTTATTCAAACTAAAGGGGTGGCGAAAGCCAAATAACTATGGGCTAGGCTTATAAATGCCCTTGGGCAGATAGCCTAGTATGAACCTATGAACCTATGAACCTATTTGTTTATTAGCAATAATACTTTACAAATCTTTTTTACATAAAAAATAAAATACATTGTACCAAATTTTCATCATCTTGTACATTTTACGACCAAATGGTCTGTCTTTGAATCTTATATTGCATCAATTATGACCACTTTTGGTTTTGCATGGCTCTTGGTAATGCACATAGTGGAGATGACTCACACACAAAGGTTGCACAGGAGCACAACAGTTTGCACAACACAATGTGCTGCACATGCAAATGACTGCATAATCAGATGCAAATTATGTAGACAATGAAATAACTAAATAATGACAAGTGAATCAAGTGAGTAAAAAAAGTCTTGATTTTTAGATGGCAGAGCAGCAGCAGTATTCATGCTTTATTGTGTGACATTTTATACAAGACACCATGTACAACATTTCAACCTTGCATCCCACAGCTGTGACTGGAATTACAGCAGCTTTATTTAACAGCCTGTCATCACTTCTTCTGCAACCAGTGCTGACTGATTTGCATATCCTCTCAGACTACAAGCATGGAGGCATAACAAATAGTAGATGACATGCCATATCTGACTGATGACCAGAGAAAAGATCATTAAAGAGTGTCATGGGTTATCATTAGATCACATGACAGTGTATTTTACCTACATGTTGAATCCCGCATGTGGTCTTCCCATGCTTGTGGAAACCATGGTACACATAGCTCTTACTATCTTAGCTTCAGGGACCTTTCATTGACCAGCTGGGGACATTTTGGATATTTTTAATGCATCCAAATCATGAATACCGAATACGTTTCTTGATAATGTGCTACTGCATGTGGAAGAGCACATCTTGTTCCCCAAGTCTGCAGAGGAAATATAGTCACCACTATGCATTGTGCCACAGACTAAACTCACATGGCAAAACAAATTCTCCACTTGGTTCACAGTCATACAGGTATGTGATAAGGAAAGGCTGCCAGAAACTGAACTGTCATGGAGTCAGCAATGCAATGGGGATTATGTGGGTTTGCACAGCACACTGGTAGTTCACATGCCTTCCATATAAGCCATACATCTGACCTGTATGTTTCTTTTCAGTGTGGTAATTTCCTACATGATCATCTACTTAGTAAGTGATGGCACAGTATGTAAAAAATGTTGAGTTACACAAAGTATGTATGAATATATCCAGTCTTCCTCTAAAAAATGTTGTTGTGTAATATTTTGCAGGTGATGCTGACTATATCCTTGAATACTGGCTTATGACCTCACTACACAATTAGAGGCATAACTGGGGATGGGGTGAAGGGGCAGCCACCCTGGATGCAAAATTTTAGGGGCATGATTGAGAAATGCCAGTTGGTTGATAGTACACTACCAGCATTCAAAGACTCAGAAATGAATAACAATTTTGCATTTGCTGTCAGAGCTGAAGCTCTTTAACTCCTCATGTATAGTATAAGCTATAGCAAGCAACTTGCTACAAATGCAGCAAGCATTTTGCTACATGTTTAAAACAAGAGCTTATTATTTCTGTCCTCAAGTACAAAATGACCTTTTCTGGTCCTCAATATGAGAAGACCTTTTTTTGGTTATGGATTTCAAGTTTGGGACGATATTTTTTTTCTTTGCTTCACAACTAAAAATTTGAGGAGGTGGCAGATTGGTGATTGGCACAGGGCACCAGAATAGCTATGTACGGCTGTGCTCATAATCTTGAAACTATGTCAGAAATGCAATATAGCATTGCCTGTGGCCACACATGTAATTTAACTAAATGTCTGATGAAGGGATGGTTTTGGTGCTTAGGCACATTTTGTGGGCCTCTAGAGCTCTTTCCTGAAACAGCCAGAACAGTGTTTACTGTAGGTGTCATGTTGCATAATATGACTATGAGAAAAGAAGGTCAACATCCTGACTCTGAGGCTGCAACACAACAAGTGCCATAACCCACAGCAAGCCCAAAAGTTGGTTGGAATAATGGCTAAGGTGTTTACCTTACACACACAAGGTGCAGGGTTCAGTTCTCATATGCGGTAATTGACTAGGCTTAAAATCACCCATAACGGCAGTTGGCCTTGTACTAATCAATCTATGAACCTATAAACTTATGAGGGAAGCTATCAAGAGCTAGATGATGAAAGACCAGCAATGGGGTTATTACTTTATCTTGACTTGATAGCACATTGCTGGTGGGGAAAGCAGGGCTTAAGACCTGAAAAAGATAGTATGCTGCTAAATGATCTGGATCTAGATGGAGGAAGCTGATGAGTTGTCCTGGCCTGCAGGTAGGTAGGTAGGTAGGTACTCACTACCATCCATGATGAGAAGTGGCCAGATAGAGTTGCTATGTGCTCTGCCTGCAAAGGCCTCTATACATATCCACTCTGGATACGTACCCTACAATGATCATATGGGCAACTCTTCCAATCTGGGCAGACATGATGATACTGGTAAACCTATCATTGGAGGTGCTAATTGGATGTACTAACTGAGGTGGTGTGTACCAGCACAAACCTCAGTAGACCTGTCATTTCATGATCTCTGAACTCCATGTCCACACAGACCTCATAATGGTGCTAGGCAACTTCCTCATGAATACAAAAAAAACTGAGACAGGTGTAACAAAACAACTAAAACAAAATACACCTTTCCCAGATGTAGTAAAATTTATTAAGCACTTTTGTCTTGATATGAACAAAGGACTTCATCAAAATAACTTACTACCCCTCCCCATACACTTAAATACTAAAAAGTCACATGACATCTTCACACCATCATTATAAAAATCAGATCAAATAACAAAAATCTCTAACATGCACAAAAATGTTGAAAACACTGAATGAAGTCAATTATAAACCACTTTTTTTCTTATAACCTCTTTGTCTTAAAACATTTAATATAATATTTTATTACTAATAAACTACAATCCTGCTATTATAAAATAGCCAAATATGCCTCCGGAAAACCCTACCGTTCACATCATTACAAAGCTATTCCAGAAATAAATAGGCTGAAGTTTCCCCACCATTTCTTCTATACCCAATTAACCTTAGCTCATAAAGTAATCTTTAGACCCAATGACTGCCTAGCACTAAGCTCCATCCTACAAACATATACTCCTACACGAACACTAAGATCCTAAAGCAAACAGCTACTAACCATAACTAAACCAAACAAAAGAGCTGGACAAAGTCTGTACTCCCATAGCATTACCAAGATTTGGAATACCTTACCCCCCCAAATAATTCAAACTGACTGCATAAAAACTTTTAAGTCAGCACAAAAATCCTATTACCTGAAGAACCCCTCCTGCCCATGCCAAACAAACCATCCACCTTAAACAGTACATCAAAATCTCTTGTATTATGCAATGAATAATCAACCAGTTCTAAAACTCCAAAACGAAAGAAAAAGAAAGTCCCAGGAGAATTCGAATGCTGCACACTTTATTCACTTAAAACACAAGTAAAATAAACGCTATTGAAACCATGCGTTTTCGTCTTCACCAAGACTTCTTCAGATTGTACATGTGACTTGGTCAATAAGCAACTTTTTATACAATTAGTTTAATTAATGAAACACCAATCATGTTCCCTCATTTTTTTAAAAAATGTTAACTGATACGTTAATAAAATGACATCTAAATCCATTGATTTTCTATAACAATCACTGTATGAATAAATATTTAAAAACCATTGATATTTACATGAATCTCATCAAAATACATCTTTATAAGTATACATATTTTCTTAAAACATATAAAAACCGATCCTAAAATGTCCTATGTATATAGTGCTTTTTAACCTTGTTTATGTAATTCATTTGGGATATAAATTTTAAGTAACATACTGCCATCTGCTGACATTTTCCAATATTACATTACTCAGGCTTTTGCAGCCTTTAATTTCAATAGTGGTTTGACAGAAATGTATTCATTCAGCCCTGGATTTTTATTGGCTTCCAAATATATCTGCCACCACAATTCTTTATAACCAACAAGTTCCTCCCATGGCCCACCCCTTGAATCTCTTTTTATTTGATCTATTACAAAAAATCTATATCTAAAATCCTCACATACCTGCGAATGCCTATAAAGTGCATTAGTTTCTTTTCTACTTTTTATGTCGTATGTGTGTTCGTAAATCCTCTTTTTCAAGGATCTCTCAGTTTTTCCGACATAAAAAGACGTGCAGTTTGTGCATATTACTAAGTAAACTAAACCTTGTGACTCACAGTTGAAATAACCCTTACTTTTTATCCACATTTGTCTACTTTCCAAGAATAACTTATCTTTGTTTAGTACAAACTCACATTGCCTGCACCTACCACATTTGTATGTGCCTACTTTCACTGTATCGGGTCTCTCACCTTTCCTAAAATTATTACCCGTCTCCAATATACCTTTAATATTCATAGGATTTCTGTATATGATTTTGGGTGTAATGTCTGGGAGTCCTTTTAAGTCCGTCAGTAACTTAAATTTATCCCATTCTTTTTGAGAAACACCCCTAACCTTGATATTTAAAGCATTGTATTCCAATACTAAGCCATGTTGGTAATTACCCTGTTTGACCGTTGAGTGTCCCTCAATGTTCTGTATTGTTTGCTTCTCCCCTTTTATAGGTGCAAATCTTCCTGTTCTTCCTAGGGTTACTTCCTTTCTTAATTCATCTATAAAATCTTTTGGGTAACCTCTGTCCAGAAACATTTTTTCCAATTTATCACACTCCTTATTAAATTCATGGTCTTGGCTGGACATTCTTGATCCCCTCACCAACTGTCCTTTAACCAAGTTTTTCTTACAATGTCTTGGATGACTACTTTCATAGTGTAAAAGTGTAAAAGTGCTGAAGTTTCCCCACCATTTCTTCTATACCCAATTAACCTTAGCTCATAAAGTAATCTTTAGACCCAATGGCTGCCTAGCACTAAGCTCCATCCTACAAACATATACTCCTACACGAACACTAAGATCCTAAAGCAAACAGCTACTAGCCATAACTAAACCAAACAAAAGAGCTGGACAAAGTCTGTACTCCCATAGCATTACCAAGATTTGGAATACCTTACCCCCCCAAATAATTCAAACTGACTGCATAAAAACTTTTAAGTCAGCACAAAAATCCTATTACCTGAAGAACCCCTCCTGCCCATGCCAAACAAACCATCCACCTTAAACAGTACATCAAAATCTCTTGTATTATGCAATGAATAATCAACCAGTTCTATAACTCCACTTTTTTTGGTTCTATTTGTTACCTAACAATGCAATTCTTTTTGTTGACTCTCACTACAGATGGTACTGATTTCACATCTATACTGTCTAAAAATGTAACTTATAAACCTATACTTAATGAATGAGAACTGTGTTCCAAAATGTTGTATATATGTTCTTTTATACATGCAATTTTTTATCTAGCTCATGTTAGATTCATTTATGTTAGATTCATTATACTTGTAATACATGTGGAGCTTTTCTCCCCGGGTCACCATTGAAAATGGGTTTTTGACCCAGTGGACTTTCCTGGTCAACAAATGTAAAATAAATAAATAAATAAATAAATTTATTACATCATTCAACCCAGAAATGTTTTATCTTCTTCCAATTGTATTTGCCATTTGGTTTCTCTTATTTCTAATTTATTTTATAATTCCCACTCTATAATCACAAGGCTGGTGATCCAAAATAAAACTTATTTTGTCCTTCACACATCTGAGTATGTCCAAATAAAACAATTTTAGAATCATTTTCTTAATTGCTAACAATTTCTTTTAATTTTTAAATGTATCATATGAGTGATTATTCCTACATAATGCTTTGCATAATGGTTATAGTCTTCACCTCATAGACATAAGGTGCAAGGGTTTGATTCTGACCTTGGGATATTGGATAGGCTTAAAATTGCCCTGTAAGGCATTTAGCCTAATATTAACCTACGAACCTATAAAAACAAGAATATCCAAGAAAAAACGACAGGAGCTCAACACCAAACACTATTTTAATGAGTAAAATAATAAAACACTGCAAAACTTTTGAGTTACAAAACTCTTTCTCAATACAAATTGCACATCTCATTGTCTTCACAGTGTTTAAATATTCACAACATCCAGTCATACATATTTTTAAAATAACATGGGTTATTAAATAACTAGATGCAGTTAATATAAAACAGCATAGTAAAAGCAACACATACACATATATAAACAAGCCCAGAACAAATAAAAACAAAACTTATAATAAAATCCAAATATAAATAAAGAATATATTACATATTATAAGTATTACTAATAACTATACTATTATTATACTAAATATTGTACTAAATATTATGATAAAAATAAAAACAAATACTACTTATATGCATATTGATGTCTATTTTATATTTAACTGCATCTAGCTATTTAATAACCCACGTGATTTTAAGAATATGTATGATTGGCTGGTGTAAATATTTAAACACTGTGAAGATAATGAGATGTGTGATTGCATGGAGAAAGAGTCTTGTAACTCAAAAGCTTTGCTGTGTTTTATTATTTTATTCATTAAAATAGTGTTTGGCATTGAGCTCCTGTCATTTTTTCCTGGATATTCTTGCTGCTTTGTCTTCAAGAGCTCTTTGGATACCAGGACTGGTTGGTTTTGTGTGAATCTATAAAAACAACTGCAAAATCCAGAGATAGCAATATACAATACATGTATGGAATTACACGTGTAATGAAAATCAATGGGAATAGTTTCAAGTGTGGCAAAGATATAAAGGGTCCTTCTGAAATATTATTACAAAAATTGCAAAAGCCACACATATATTCCCTGAGGTTTGACAGTAGAGGAAAGATGGAATACAATTGCAACATTCTCCAATAGCTTTTTAAGATTATGACTTCTCTTAGAAAAAAATAGAAGAATTACCAATAATTTTAAATAAATCTAAATGCCCTTTTAATATAGTCCAGTTATCAGAAACAACTTATTCTATTCCTGGTAAAAATCCTCTTTCATTTTGGATATAGTGTCAGAAACAAATAATCCTTCTGGACAAAAATGTGAAGAAACACTTTTCCAAGAATCAGAATCTTCAGCTTGAAGACAAATGACCAAACAAAAACATTCTCCTTCCATTTCCTGCTCTTCTGACAGTGAATCAGTGTCAGAATGTGAGGGAAATCTTTTTTTTTTTAATTTTATATTTGAAGTAACTAAAAAAACAGGATTTAAAACATTAAAAGCAAAAAGTAATTCCCCTACAAACACCAGCAAGTGATCCTGGTCTATAGTTAAAGTAACAGCAGAAGTAATATTCTTAACTTTTTGTTTTCTTTTCCTGGGAGGCTCCCTGGAAAAAGACCAGCCCATAGCAGGAACACTATCCCAGGAATCAGGCACCCTAGGCTGGCTATAGGTTCATATGTACTTACTAGGCTGTTGATTCATGAAGATCTTTAGAAGCCTAGACATACCTTTCCATGAAGTTTTTAGCCCTTTTATTTTAAGTAAGAATGACCCAGAGAATATAGCATTTACACGGTTTCCCACTCTTTGAGGGAGAAGAGTGCTAAACCAGGGATGAATTCGCAGTTACCCATCTATTCATCCAGATTACTTTTGAATAGTGTAAGAAAAATATTTTGCTTTATATGAAGATGAAGATGATTCCAAAGAAGTGGGATTCTCTAATCTACTTATCTGTCCTGGCAACGTGCTGTATTTATGTTGCAAAAGAGATTTAGGTCTTGAGTAGATGTTTATGCCCCCAGTGAAGAAAATGAAAACACTGTTATCATATCTGGCAGGAGATTTGTGTATATTCTCAGATTAACTTGTATTGTATGCCAGCATGTCTAATTGTGAAAATGTAAATAAGTTTTTAAAATGTTGAGTATTTCCCTATTTATACAAAATGTTTAAAGAATCTGTCAGTGTTTTGATACAATTCTAATTGCACAGGGAGATTCTGGGGTGAAGGCTGTCTGTGGAGAATCTGCTGATCAGTAGGTGATGTCATTAGAATGTTCCAGGTTGCTATGTGATTACTTGAACAGATGACTGACAGGAAAAAGAACCTTTTTAAACTGCTGATTGTTATTTTTAAAATAAGACAGTTGAGACTGTTAATCTGGACTATAAAAGAGACTGCTGAAGTTAGTTGAGGGGCAGTTAGTTAAGAGTTACAGTCAGTTACAGTGTTGTGCACTGGGTACCCGAAACAGGACTCACCAAAAACTGTAAGCCTGCCTTTGCCTTGATTTTATGTTTTAGATTAGAACAGGGACAATATTCTCTAGTTAGATTACAAACATTTAGTTATTTAGATAAGAGTTTTTCTAAAATGATGGATTTTTATCCTACAGTTTAATTTTATATTTCTGGTGATTGAATTTTGGTGTTTATTGAAAGTTATTGATCTACATTTTTTAATAATCATTTTAGTTACTATTAAATGTTTTTCATTACTTTACATTGTGGCTGGACAATCAGTGTATTCTTTACAGATTAGAGAGTGTTTATACCTGTTTGATACTCCCCAGGTCACCTGGAATGCCTTGCAGCTTCTGGTCATTGCTATCACTCATTTTGATGTTTAGTTTTTAATAATTAATCACCCTTTGAAGGGCATGTAGATCTGTCTGACTCTGGTGGCACCATTTACCATTTGTATTCGGGAAGGGACACAGCTGGAAATCTGTGTCAGGCTTCCCATAAGTGTTTGAGTGTAGGAGATTTGAATTTATTTTGAGTGTGAGTGAGTCAGAGGTCTTAAACTGGAACACATTGCTTTGAAGTATGCAATAAGGGATTATATTTGAGGCGGACAGAGGTCTATAGTCCAGTCCCAGGAAACAGAGCATGTTCCTGTTGTGCAGGGAAATTGTGGAATTTTACTCTTGTGTGCTCTGTGCTCTGCTGTTTTCTATGACACTCCCACACAGGAGACAGTAATGAGGATTGAGGCTCCTTAATTACTGACCCGAGTTTTAAGTGGGGGGTGTTACTTATTGGTGGCAGTCCAGTGGGATATTAACCAGATTTCACATTATTGGTGGCAGTGTGCTGGAATATTAACAAGATGACACATTATTGGTGGCAGTCCAGTGGGATATTAACTGGACGACACATTTATTGGTGGCATCTTAGTGGAATTTTAGTTGGATTTCAGTAGCCTGTGGGTAGCTGTCATTAAGGTGTGCACTCTTGACAACCACAAGGTAAACATTCAGAATTTCAATCCACTACAATTTTATTTATTTTTGTAGTTAGATACTCAGGGACAGCAGGCAAGGATGTCAGCAGAAGATCTTAGCAAGCTGACAAAGATCCAGTTGGCTAAGGAGTGTGAATCCAGAGGATTGGTGCATGCCACCCTGACCAAAGAAGCAATTATTTCTGCCTTGGTTGCAGCCACAGCTCAGACCAGCCATTCAGAGGATATCCAGTTTGGTGTTGGTGATGTGCAGCCTGCTGAGATGGGACAGTCCACATTTTCTTCAGAGGACCTGAAAATCCATCTGAAGTTAAGGAGTTTGGAACTGGAGGCCGAGGAATGAATGCAAAGTCTAGAGACTGAGATGAAACTGAGCCTGAAGATCTAATGTTTGGAGGCCAAATTTCTTGAGCTGGAATCAGAAGACAGACTGAATCATTTAGAAGCCAAGGACAATGAGAGACAGTGTCAGCATGAAATGGAGCTTCAAACCCTTTGAGAAGGTCATGGAGATAATGGTGAAGGGAATAACTAGACCTCAGAAGCTGTAAAGGACAGTAAACACTTTCCTCAGTACAGGGATGGGATGACTTTGATAGTTTTATTCATATTTTTGAGAGGGAATGTGGACAATATGATGTTGACCGTGAGCTCTGGGTTTGGATCCTGACTCCCTTACTCCATGGTAAAGCTGTTCAGGCTGTAGCAAAGTTAAATGATGTAGATTGTTTTAGTTATGACAAAATGAAATGTTGCTTGCTTGACTGTTTCAAACTTACACGAGGCATATAGAAAAATGTTTTGTGAACATAGACGTAAGGCAGATGAAAGTTTATGTGATTATATTGCTGACTTAAGTACTTACTTTCACATATGGGTGAGTGGGTGTCAGGTCATCACTTCTGAGGGACTGGCTGTCGTTTTGGTGAGGGAACAAGCCCTAAGTACTTTGCCTGATGACATGAGAGTCTGGTTAACAGACCATAAGAGTAAATCTGCAGAGGAGCTGGGGAGAAAAGAGGATCTGTACTTGGCAAGCAGAGCACCACTTCATAAGAAAGGGATACCCGGTGCTGCACATGAACATAAGGGAACCCATGGGGGGCAGTCTAAACCACTCCAACAGAGTACATCAGTAATAGGGGAGCCACTAATCTAAGTGCACGGTTAGGGATCAGGTGTTTCAAGTAAAACCAGAGGGGACACATAGCAGTCAAATGTCCATTGAGGCAAGGTGAGAAATAGAAGATGAGGGAGCCAGTAAGTGTGGATGACAAACTGCCAGTGGTAAGTTGTTTAGAAACAATTGGGTGCCACATTATCACCAAAATTTATATCCTATCTTAGTAGATGGTAAATAGGTAACTGCTAAGAGGTACACAACTTCCGATATAACCATTGTGAGGCCTGCAGTGGTTAGAGAAGAGCAATACTTGCTTGGGCAGTCCACACTAGTCAGAGCACTGGGAGGGATCCTGTTCCAAATAGTTTTGGCTAGGGTTCACCTTGATTGGGAGGGTGGATGAGGAAGCAAACAGATAGGTGTGTTTGAGGATATTCCTGCAGATGTCCTGATTGGGAATGACTTTGATGATGCAGTACCTTGTGTACATGCAGTGGCACTCAGTCAGGCTTGGAGAAAGGCACGTAGGTCTGGTGGTTTGGGAGAGACCCAGAAAGATCTCATATCTGCAGCTGGGCCTGGGGTGGTGGCTGTTTCAGAGAAGGTGCTATCTTCTAGCAGTAAGTCTGAATGTAAGTCACAGCTGCTGGTGGGTACTGATGTTCCTTTGGACATGGTGACTGCAAGGATGGAGGTGAGTGGTGGTACTCAGAGTGACAGCGAGGTGCAGCTGTTGGATGTGACTAGGCTTCCTGCAGAAAGGGAGATGGGGAAGGTCACAAAGGTAGAGTTGAGACAGGATGCTATGGAGAAAGAGTGTTTGGGCATAGTGTGACATTGCAAAAGCTGCAGTCCTATCTTTATGGGAGAAAATACACTGTACTCACAGATAATAGCCCTTTAACATGGCCTAATAGGGTCAGTAAGCAAAATGCCAAGTTACTGAGGTGGGGTCTAGGATTGCAAGCATATGATATGACCATACAACATCACAGTGAGATTAATAATGCCAGTGCAGATGGATTGTCCATGAGAGGAGTGGGTTAATATTCCCAGGTAGACCCATTTTTCCCAAACATCCTTTTTCAAGGGTCACTTGAAAATCATGTTTGAGTCATAAGGGGGGGGGGTGATGCAAAGCAAATGAAACATTGCTATCTGTGTTAGCATGTCTGGCAGGAGGTTTGTGTATATTCATAGATTAATTTGTACTGTATGCCAGCATGTCTAATTGTGAAAATGTAAATACGTTTTTTAAATGTTGAGTATTTCCTGTTTATACAAAATGCTTAAAGAATCTATCAGTGTTTTGATACATTTCTAATTGCACATGTTTGTGTGGGAGATTCTGGGGTACAGGCTGTCTGTGGAGAATCAGTTGATCACTAGGTGATGTCATTAGAATGATTCTGGTTGCTATGTGGTTATTTGAACAGATGTTTGACAGGAAAAAGGACTTTTTCAAAAAGCTGATTGTTATTTTTCAAATAAGACAGTTGACACTGTTAACATGGACTATAAAAGAGACTGCTGAAGTCAGTTGAGGGGCAGTAAGTTAAGAGTTGCAGTCAGTTACAGTGCTGTGCACTGGCTACCCAAAAAAGGACTCACCAAAAACTGTAAGCCTGTCTTTGCCTTGATGTTATGTTTTAGATAAGATCAGGGACAGTATTCTCTAGTTAGATTAGGAAAATTTAGTTATTTAGATAGAGTTTATCTAAAATGATGGACTTCTATCCTACAGTTTAATTTCATATTTCTGGTGATTGAATACTGGTGTTTATTGAAAGTTATTGATTTACATTTTTTAATAATCATTTTACTTATTATTAAATGTTTTTCATTACCTTACATTGTGGCTGGGCAATCATTGTATTCTTTAGAGACTAGAGACTATTTATACCTGTTTGATACACCCCAGGTCTCCTTTAATGCCTGGCTGCTTCTGGTCATACCTATAATTTATTTTGATATTTAATTTTTAATAATTGATTACCCTTTGAAGGGTGTGTAGACCTGTTTGACTCTGGTGGCAGCATTTACCATTTGCATTGGGGAGGGGACACAGCTGGAAATCTGTGTCAGGCTTTCCATAAGTGTTTGAGTGTGTGAGATTGAATTTATTTTGAGTGTGAGTGAGTTAGAGGTTCTAAACAGGGACACATTGCTCTGAAGTGCATAATAAGGGATTACATTTGTGTAGACAGAGGTATATAGTCCAGTCCCAGGAAACAGAGTCTGTTCCTGTTGTGCTCTTAAGGTAAATTGTGGAATTTTACTCTTGTGTGCTCTGTGCTCTGCTGTTTTCTATGATGCTCCCACAATGGAGTCAGTAGTGAGGACTGAGGCTTCTTAATTACTGACCCTGGTTTTAAGTGGGGGACGTCACTTATTGGTGGCAGTCTGATGGGATACTAACCGGAAGTCACATTATTGGTGGCAGTCTGGCGGCATATTAACTGGACGTCACACCCCAATTAGACTTGGGAGCATGCAGTAGGTATAAAGTATAGGGTCGGTTGAGGCTCTGTATGCAAGGCTGAGATTGCCCCTCAGTAGCTTGCATGACCAAGAGAAGAGGGACAGGGCTTTGAGATGGTCTCCATTGTTTTTATGATTTAGGCCCTTGATGTTCTTAGTATGAAAGTGTTTTGGGCATTCGAGTTGTGTCAAATGTTTGGACAGGTACATGCAGAAGGGGGCATTATACTCAGCTTGATGAGTACAGAATACAGTGGAATGATTACATCTTTGGACCTGGATGCCATACACTTAGTAATAAGCTGTGCAATGAAAAAGCACTTTCTTACAATAGTGAATATGTGGTGACTGAAAGACAGTTTGCTTGGTGTTTCCATTTTCAGGGGTGTGTTGTCAATGTGAAGGATGCTATTATACATTTCTTGACATTCAGTTTTATCCCATAGTTTTGACACTAGCTATTTATTTGGTAAAAGCCCATTTGGAGGACCTTTGTGTACTCTGGGGAGTTTCTGATAGTACCAAGTTTACAGCCATCTACAAAGTTGGTCAGCCATAAACCCTTAACTATAGTTTTGACCTCCAAGAAGTAAGTGCCAAAGGGGAGTGACCTAAGGACTGAACACTGGGATGCACCTCTACTGACAGGTCTTTTAAAGTAGGCAAAACAGAGCACCCTAATTTCATGGGTTCTATTTGTGAGCCAGTTTGCTATACAATGAATTACTTTGGGATTAACATTAGCTGAAATAGTTTACCTATGATACTTGACTGTAGGATGATGTCAAACACCTTTGCAAGGTCTAGATATGCAGTGTGTATTGATTTGCCCTCAACCATTGCTTCAGTAACCTTTTCAAAATCAGTCAACCAAATTAAGTGGATAGGATCTGCGCTTAAAAAATCCAAACTGGCTTGGGTCAAGAGTTTGTAGGTTAGCTATGTTCTTACTTATTATTTCAATAATGATCCTGTACACAGCTTTGCATATAAGGCTGGTCATAATTATGGATCTATAATTTCCTGGATCCACTGCCACCCCACCTTTGTGCAAGGGGATTACAGTTGTTGCCCTCTGTTCATTTGGCACAAAACCTGTTTGAAGGCTGACTGAATAGCCTCTGCAAGGTGTCTGACAGGTACTGTTTTAGACTGACAGCTTTGTGGTTGTCCTTTGTTTGCATGGCAATTTTTTCCTCATATCTGGATTTGGTTGATTTGATCAGGGACTGGAATTCCCTGTTAACTTTAACAAGATCTTTTTGCACCCTGAGAGCTACATTTAATTTTATGTGCAATGATTTTTTTTTATAGAGCCTGTTTATATTTGGGTTCCAACACAGGGATTTATTTTTTAATATGGCATTGTATTTACTTTGGAGGGGAACAGATGCACCTATGCAGCTTTTCACATGTGCACAGAATTTGGCAGTAAAAGATTCCGCATAAGTAGTGGGGCCATCGAGATGGAAGGGGGTGTTGAATATAGCCAGGTCATTACTCAGAATAATCTCTAAATACTCTGGACTGAGTCTTAAGGTGAATGTGATTGATTTGTGATGCACCGAGTAGAGTGGGAGTTACGATTGTTAGGGAGCAGAGTTGTACAATATTGGTGAAGACTGTGTCTGGGATTTTACCACTCATAGTTGAGGTGTAGATTAACTGGTCCAGATAGTTTGTATTGATGAAGTCCAGAAATCTCTGGAAATGAATCTTAGGGGATGTATATGTTTCTCAGTTAATGGAGGGATAGTTGAAGTCCCCTAGGAAAATGGTGTTTTGCTTAATGCACAGGGACATCATACCAGACAGGTTGGAGTTATGGGCTTATAGAAGGGCCCCGATAGTTAAGGTCTTGTTAATATAGATTGGTTATGCTATAAGACTTCACCCATTCCTTCCAAGACCAGCAAGAGTAGTTCTCAGTTGCCCAGAGATGCTAGCCCTACAGCTGCAGTAGATATGTCTTAGTCCCAGTTATTAGTGGCTTCCTGAGGAGCTGCATCAGAGGGACTGAGAGTCGATGACTGGTCCAAAGAAGCAAGTACGGCCACAGCCTGTCACCCATTGGCAGCCAAGGCAGTGAGGGAGCAAGTATGATATCTATATACTCCCTGGAAATTGTTTTCTTTATTGCATATAGGAGAAGGAAGAACTGGGGAAACTGGCAAATGCTCCATGGCTGACAGACCAGTAGCAGAGTCTGTGTGAGTCAGTACACCTCCTGAGTGAAAACCAAAGGCTTTGAGGTAAAAATCAAGTGACAGTCCCCAACAGCACAATATCCTGTCCCAATAACACTATTTCTACTCAGAACTATAGAAAAATAGAACCAAAAATATTTTGCTCAGTTTTTCACACATACTTTTCTAGCTAGTTTCACTGTGTGTGAGGTATTAACTGGATATTGTCTACATTTATTAAGCATCTGTTAGGGATTTTTGTTCTGATTTCCTGCCAAGGAGTGTATCATATAACTTGTTTGCAATTAAAAGCTTTCTCTAGAGTCTTATTGCTACTTTATCTGTTTAAAATTTTCATTTAAAGGCTCACTGTTGCTTTTCTGCTGTGATAGACATTTCTGCAGTTTGTTTCTACGTAAGTAGTGTGGGTATTTGTAGCATTGTCCATATTCAAGCTTGTGTTTTGGACCTAGTTGTTGTGGAGGCTGTGTGTCTGAGCACATGTTCAAGGCCATCTTAGTTTAGCCAAAGCCATACTGCATTTCAGTGAGAGGGGATTGTTTATGGTCATTGGCTGATTGGAGTTACCTGGACTACGGCTTGGAGTAAGCACCTCATTCGTTCTTTCGAGCTTTTTTTTAAAGTTGTTTCATGTTTCAGGTTTCTGTTACCTAAGAAGTTAACTTGTGAGTGTTTCTGCCATTTCATACAAAGCTAATCAGAGGAAGGGCACTGAGCAAACTCGGATCTGTGATATATAACATTAAGTATCCTGTTTTTTGCATATTTTTACGAGTTATTTATTGCACTTTTATTGTCTACTGCATACTTTTCTAGCTGGTTTCACTGTGTGCGAGGTATTAACTGGATATTGTCTACATTTATTAAGCATCTGTTTGGGTTTTTTGTTCTGATTTCCTGCCAAGGAGTGTATCATATAACTTGTTTGCAGTTAAAAGCTTTCTCTAGAGTATCTTTCCTCCTTTTTCTGTTTAAAATTTTCATTTAAAGGCTCACTGCTGCTTTTCTGCTGTGATAGACATTTCTGCAGTTTGTTTCTACCTAAGTAGTATGGGTATTTGTACCATTGTCCATATTCAGGCCTGTGTTTTGGGCCTAGTTGTTGTGGAGGCTGTGTGTCTGAGCACATGATCAAGGCCATCTTAGTTTAGCCAAAGCCATACTGCATTTCAGTGAGAGGGGATTGTTTATGGTCATTGGCTGATTGGGGTTACCTTGACCATGGCTTGGAGTAAGCACCTCATTGGTTCTTTCAAGCTTTATTTTAAAGTTATTTCAGGTTTCAACTTTCTGTTACCTAAAAAGTTAACTTGTGAATGTTTCTGCCATTTCACACTGAGCAAACTCGGATCTATGATATATAACATTAAGTATCCTGTTTTTTGCTTATTTTTATGAGTTGTTTATAGCACTTTTATTGTCTGCTGCATACTTTTCTAGCTAGATTCACTGTGTGTGAGGTATTAACTGGATATTGTCTACATTTATTAAGCATCTGTTTGGGTTTTTTGTTCCGATTTCCTGCCAAGGAGAGCATCATATTGTTTCCCACCCTCCCTTCCTATTGGTATCGTGTGCTTATACTTGGTGGCTTTGCAGTTACCCGCCCCTACTGTAAATTTGATCTGGGACACTCCTCCCAGTCTAGTGTCATTACCTCATTCTACCTAATCCAGGGAGAACATTTGAGAAGGCCAACCTACTTAGTTTCTGCTCCTCCGTTCCCCTTTCCACTTTACAAAAAAAAAAAAAATTTCTAAGCTTGTTTCCTGCCTTTCCTGTAAGTCGTCTAGTCCAGATACATATTTGCTGTATCCAGGACTGTTTGTAAGCTTCTGAGCCCCCAAGCCTTCTGTGTTGGAGAAAAGCCTTTTAGCTTAATTTTGTTTCTTAGAACTAACCAGTTTTTTAGTTTCAGCACTCAAATATTTTTCTTTGAGCTCAGCACTTATTCAGAACTCATTATAAGCACTAAATAAGCTACAAATTACTACAGCACTCAACTTTCCTCACTTGTCTAGAGGAAAACAGTTTTTAGTACTTAAGAAATAAGCACCTATCCAGGCATGTCTAAGGGTCAGCTCCCGGTGTTTTCTCCTGTCTACCTGATGAATCTGGGCATTTTGGGGCAATGCAGCAGTTACCTCATGTACATAGACAAACATCTCCTCCTACCACCCAAAACTACAACCTGTGAGAGATGCACTTATATAGCCAAAGTGGAAGCAAAGATCTCCTCAAGCAAAACTGGACTGGACAGTCAAGACGAGAAGGAAAACACTTGCACCACACCACACTCATCACATAGTCCCTCAAAACCTACACCACCAAAACACACACATAGAAACACAAAACACACACCTACATTCGCAGAGGCTCTCAATAAAATCTACCCAACCAACAGGGACCTCCAAAGCAGAAACGCAAGCAACCTCCACTCCCCCAACACAGCCCAAATGACACATAGCCCACAAACTCAGAGTGCCACTCAACCACAGCCCATAAGGCATAACAACGTACTCAACACTCTAGTCATAAGTGACTCTATAGTCAGGCACACTGATGTTCCACTCACCAGGCTAACCAAGGAGAAAGTTACTGTCAGCTGCCTGATGGGTGCCAGGATCCGCCACATAATGTATGCACTCAGGTCACTCCTCAACAAGTACAAATATGACTCTGTCATTGTCCATGTTGGTGTGAATGATCTGAGACATACCTCCCTGGACTACATGAAAAGAGACATGGTGGAGCTGTTCAATCTTGTAGCCCAGGCAGGTATGACTCTAGCCCTGAGTAGCATCCTGCCATCACCCAGAATGATACCACAGTACAAGGACAAAATTATTGACTTCAACAATTGGCTAAGCTTCTGGTGTCACTCTAAGGGGATCCAGTATCTGTCTGCCTGGGATGACATGATCGACAGACCACGATGCTTTGCCAGAGGTGACCTGCACCTGTCGCCCTTGGGATTCCGGATACTGTCTAAGGCTCTTGCCAACCCTATAGTGCCTTTTTAGGCAAGGTTCAAATGACAAATTCACCACCATAACAGGTACAAGCAAGCAAAATCTGAGGGTAATGCTACTCAATGCTAGAAGTCTAAACCTCAAAATGCACTCACTCGAGGCACTCCTTAAAATGGAGAACATCGACATCTGTGCAGTGACAGAGACCTGGTTCAAGGCTCCAGAGAGCAACCCTGCATTACCAGGCTATAATTCATACCACACCTGTCGGCCAACTAATCTGGACCAAAACACTAAAGGCGGAGGTGTGTCCATATTCATTAAGGATATCCACACCTCCAGACTAGTTGCTCAGCATAATGCATCTGAGATTACCCAAGTGCAACTAACTCTGGGCAAGACTGCAATCCAAATTGTAGCTTGCTAAAGATCCCCCACCATGCCTGAGGATTCCCACTCCTCATTTCTTGATTCACTGGAAAATATTA
Source organism: Protopterus annectens (assembly GCF_019279795.1). Taxonomy (NCBI): domain Eukaryota; kingdom Metazoa; phylum Chordata; order Ceratodontiformes; family Protopteridae; genus Protopterus; species Protopterus annectens. Next base: position 1,289,925,014 of record NC_056735.1, read on the forward strand.
GGGTACAACCTAACACCCTAATAATGGGCGATTTCAACTACTCCACCATTAACTGGGAAAACTACTCATGTACCAAGTCTTTTGCTCAACGTTTTCTGGAATTCATAAATTCCAACACCTTGGATCAACATATCTCCACCCCCACCAGAGACATCAATATCCTAGACCTGGTCATTACCAACATGGGCAACCCCATTCCTCATTGATCAGATCCGACCACAAGCTAATCACACTAGACATCCACATCCCACCCCCACCCCCACCCCCACCCCCCATTAGGGAAACCACCATAAAAAAATTCACCAAAGCCAACTTCACGCTTCTTAAGACAGAAGTGGCAAACTTCACAACACCCATGCTGATGGACAATAGAGGTACGACTGCTGAATCCTACACAAATGCACTTTATAAGCACTTACACGAGTGCATGGAGCATGCAATCCCTAACAGAGCCAAAATGCTATCCTTCAAAAAAAGGAAGCCAATCTAGTGGTCCCCTGCCATAAAGAAACTCTACAACAGAAAATAGAAGCTGTTACAAAAAAGAGTAAAATCCCATGATTGTAGGAATTCCCTGGTCAGCCTCAGTAAGAAGCTGAGATTCCTCATAAAATCCTCCAAAGCTAGTTATGAAAACAAAATCACCACTGATTCTAAAGACAACCACAAAGCATTCTATAGCTATGTCAAGAATCTCAATGGCAACATTCAGATCTGCTCTGAGTTACAGAACAACGGCACTAAATATACAGAACCAACTGATATTGCCAACATCCTTGCAGATAGATTCAGTGCTAACTTTATCCCCCTCTCATCCCCTAAAGGACCCATCTCTATACCAGAAGAATGCAAAGTTCCTGTAATCACGGCTGCACAGGTAAAAAACACACTCTCCAAAGCCAAGAACACAGCATCCATGGGGCTTGACAACATCCCAGGCTGCGTTCTACATGAACTAAAGAATGAACTGGCACTCCACCTAAGTACCATGTTCAATCATAGCTTCACCTCAGGCTTTGTGTCCACTGAATGGCACACAGCAATGGTTATCCCACTCCACAATGGGGGAGTCACCATGGACCCCGGGAACTACAACCCCATTAGCCTAACGAGCCTGCTCTGCAAGGCTATGGAACGTATCATCATGGAACTTATAAACAATGACATTGGTAATCTCCAAACTCTACCCAGCTCAGGTTTGTAAAAGGCAGATCATGTCTCCTAAACCTGATAGACTTCTTTGAAGTGGTCACCAAAGCCGTAGATGAGGGTAAGGTGGTTCCCACAGCCTATCTAGATTTCGCCAAGGCTTTCAACACCATCCCCCACTCTGGAATTATAGATAAACTCACTAAACTAGGTATAAATCCCTATGTCACAAGATGGGTTGCCAACTGGCTCACTGACAGAACCCACACTGGGAAAGTAGAGACTCCAAATCCAACTTCAGACCAGTGACAAGTGAAGTACCACAGGGTTCAGTTCTGGGTCCTCTCATGTTTGATATCCACTTCTTTGAAGTACAGACTAACACAGAAGGTCTTTGGCTAATGAAGTTTGCAGATGACTGCAAACTAGGAGCCAGAATCAAAACTAACGATGTGGACATCCTACAATAGGGCCTCAATGAGACAGATGCCTGGTGTCAAAGCCATGGCTTCACACTCAATGCCAAAAAGTGCATTGTCATTCCTTTTGGTAAAAACTCTGTACCCATGAACTACCACATAGGCGGTAGTCTATTTAACACCAAAAGTATGATAAAAGACCTTGGGACACAGGTGGACAGTAATCTCTCCTTTGATAATCACATCGTCACAGTAGTCAGGAAATCCTTCTACATGGCACACCTCATCACTAAAGGTTTCTCATCCAGGAAAAAAGAGGTCATTGTTCCCCTCTACTCAGCACTCATTAGACCCATTATAGAATACAATGCCCCTTTTGGTATGTACCTCACAAGACATCTACAACAACTGGAAAGGCCGCAGAAATGCCTCACAAAGAGGATTACTGGCCTCAAACAGATGCCCTATGCAGATCATCTAAAAAAACTCCAGCGTTACTCCATCACATATCGCCTACTCAGAGGCGATATCTGCCTAACATACAAAGCTATGTCAAACCCACAGCTGTTGGACATGCTTCACTTAAAGAAATCCCAATCCCTCCGAGCTACATGCTCCAGAGACCTAAACCTTGTCACCAGAATAAATAGAACATGCTGGAGGGATAGATTCATGTCCCAGAGACTTCCCATACTCTGGAACAAACTACCTATCTATATCAAACAAAGCTCCTCATTCGCACTCTTCAAGAAAAATCTTGATGATTGGATGGGAGATAGGAAATTTACTCCGGGGATCACTTCTGTGGCGCTGCTCGACAGGGGCACAGGAAAATAATTTTCTTGTGTGGTGAAAGCCAGGGTACCATTTGGCTAGGCTTATATAGGCCCTAGGGCCAATAGCCAAGTACCTACCTATGAACCTATGAAGAATTTCTTCAGTAAAAAATCTTCTAGAAAAAAAATGACATACCATAAATTTGGTAAACACAGGTGAAAACACATTCTTTCCTATATATATATATATATATATATATATATATATATATATATTGTTGTGGAAGGTTTTCCCCAGAAGGGTACTTATCTGCACAGCCTTGAAGGATTGCTAGCCAGCTGTCAGTTCCACAAAGCCTGCAGAGGATGCTCACTTTGTCAGCAAGAAAGCTTTTGGACCCCATACTCCTGCTTTTGTGTGCCTCTGTTTGAGCCCTCAGCAGTTAGAACACATGGAGAGTGCCATGAAACTTTGAAGCCTGGCTGGTGGTCATATCCATAGCGAGATATAACCCAAATATTTTAGGCTACTGCAACAGTGATCTAAAGCTGAATATTGTACATTGTGCCACCTTTATTAGGCTACATCCAATATGTCACTGAATATAACTGAATATGAAAATCTCTGTTACATACTATTAATCTGCTCTGTCACCAACTGAGACACATGTGGAATGACAGCCTCAACACCAGTGGTGAACAATAATTATGCATTTACTCCTCCCAATAACATGAGAAACTCCTTCATGTCTGTCAGTCTTGTAAATGATGGTGGACACCAGTTGCCATAATGTAAACTATACACCTTACTAGCAAAATACATACATCTACTGGTAAAAAAAAATGGTAAAAAACTTTCAGAAAGCCACTACACACTACTTTCTGACAATGCTCCAAAATCTGCAATTGTATACTGTTTTGTAGAATAAGTGGGCAAATAAGGGCTTGTAGGATGACTGTTACTGAATTGCTTAATTACAATTCTATGCACAAAGAGCTTTGAGATTATAACAAATTCTAGGCATATTTCCCCCGCATTTGTTCTTTTTTATGAAAATGTAGTTGCACTTTTATCATACCTGGTGCTACATTTTTTTACCTAGAGTCTCAGCAGTGAGAATGTTGGGCTTATAGCAAATTTAACTCCAGTTTTACCCCTGTCTTCTTTCTGGCCACCCCTCAATTAATACCATCAAATATAAGCTCCCAACTATCACTAGAAAACAAGTCCTAAATGCGATCTCTTAGGCTAAGAACACTGCATTGATCAGCCCCAATAACATCCAAGGATGCCTCTTAAATAGCCTGAAGCATGACCTATCTGGGACCCTGGAGTCACTATTTAGCCATAGCCTCCAGACAGGCTTTGTGCCATGTGAATGGAGAACTGCAACAGTCATCCCTCTGGATAAGGGTGATCCACCAACAGACCTTGGGAACTACAGACCTATAGGTCTGATTAGTCTCATATGCAAAGCCATGGAAAGAATCATCATAGATATGATTAATAATAACATAGGAAGCCTTCAGCCACTGGATCCAACCCAGTTTGGTTTTGTCAAAGGTAGATCATGCCTACTCAACCTGGTGGATTTCTTTGAAAAGGTCACCAAGGCAATGGATGAGGGAAAATGGTGCACACTGCCTAATTTGACCTGGCTGAGGCATTTGATCCAATACCCAACCTGTGTATTGTAAACAAATTCACAGAATTAGGCATTAACCACTATGTTACATGCTGGATAGCCAGCTAGTTATTAGAAAGGACCAGGAAGATAGGATAGAGGAGACCACCTTCTCAAAGAGGCTGGCCATAAGTGCAATCACTCAGGACTCTGTGCTGCGCCTGCTACTTTTTGCATTTACTTATCAGAAGCTAAAGCCAATATAAAAGGCCTATGACTGACCAAGCTTGTAGAGGACTGCAAACTAGGAGCAGTCAAAGAATTCCCCCAAGACACTAACATCCAACAGGAAGGTTTAACACAGACAAATGACTGATGGCAAACACACAGCTAACACTCAGTGCCAAGAATGCATAACAGTACCTTTTGGGAAGCTGGCCACTCTAGGAAACTACATCACTGATAACATGTCTCTACGAGTGGATCCAGTAGGCAGGGCTTTGAGGATGTATGTGGATAGAAACATGGCTTTCTACTAATATGTGTCTAAGGTAGTACGGAAACCATTCTATGTTGTTCAACTTATAAGCAAGGGTATGGCATCTTGGTCCAAGGAAGTCATCATTCTTCTGTATTTAACTCTCATCAGATCCATCATTGAGTCCAACACCCCCTTCAGTATGTACCTGACCAGGCACATGCAGCAACTGGAATGTCTACAGAGGTTCATCACAAAATAATACAGGGAGTATACAGCATGTCCTATGCAGATTGCATCAAAGCCCTATCTCTGTACTATTTCCTGCAGACTGTTGAGAGATATTTTGTTGCCTGGCATACAAGCCATCCTTGGATCCCACTCTGACAGTCCTTTTGCACATCCTCAAAACCAATAGCATCAGACCTTCTCAATGTAAGGACTTGAACTTTGCTTGTGACATAAATAGGACATGCTGTAGGGACAGGGTTGTGTCTCAGAGAATTCCACTCCTCTGGAACAGGTTTTCCATCCTTGTGAAGGAGAGTTCTTCCCTAACTCCATTCAAATGTAACCTGGACCAGTGGATGGGAAATTGGAAATTCACCCCAGGTCTAGCACCTATGTCAGTAATGGCCAGAGACAGTTTGTAAATCATGACCTAACTTACATCTTATAGATTTATAGGTTCATAGGTTGGTACTAGGCTATTGAACCTAGGGCCTATACAAGCCTAGCCATAACAATTCCCTGGCTACTTCCTCCCACAATATTTACTTCCCTGGACCCCTGTATAGCAGGGTGACTGACGTGATCCTCGGGGCGAATTTCCTGTCTTAAATCCAATCGTCAAGGTTCCTTTTGAAGAGGGCCAAAGAGGTGCTCTGCTTGACATGTATGGGCAGTCTATTCTAGAGTCTGGGGAGTCTCTGGGTCAGGAACCTATCCCTCCAGCATGTTTTGTTCATTGTGATGACAAGGTGTAGATCCCTGGAGAGTATGGCTCTGAGGGATTGGGATTTCTTTAAGTGTAGCATGTCCAACAGCTCTGGGTTTGACATGGCCTTGTATGTTATGCAGAGATCGCCTCTGAGTAGACGATATGCGACAGAGTATAGCTGGAGTTTTTTTAGATGGTCAGCATAGGGGATCTGCTTTAGGCCTGTGATTCTTTTAGTGAGGTATTTCTGTGGCCTTTCCAGTTGTTGCAGATGTCTTGAGAGGCACATACCAAACGGGGTGTTGTATTCTATAATGGGTCTAATGAGGGATGAGTACAGTGGGACAATGACCTCCTTTTTTCTAGATGAAAAGGCCTTAGTGATGAGGTGTGCCACATAGAAGGATTTCCTGACTGTTGAGGCGATGTGGTTATCGAAGGTGAGACCACTGTCCACCTGTGTCCCTAAGTCTCTTATCACACTTTCGGTGTTTAGTGTACTTCCACCTATGTAGTAATTCATGGGTACATGTTTTTTTCCCAAAGGGGATAGCTATACATTTCTTGGCACTGAGCTTGAGCCCATGGCTCTGGCACCAAGCATCTGTTTCTGTAAGGCCCTTTTGTAGAATATCCACATAATTTGGGGATTTAGTAGTGGCTCCCAGTTTGCAGTCATCTACGAACTTTGTTAGCCAGAGTCCCTTAGTGTTGGTCTATACGTCAGAGAAGTAGATGCCAAACAAAAGCGGTCCCAGGACTGAACCCTGAGGTACTCCACTTATCACTTGTCTGGAGCTGGATTTGGAGTCAGCTACTTTTACAGTGTGGGTTCTGTCAGTGAACCAGTTGGAAACCCATCGAGTAATGTAGGGATTAATGCCCAGCTTAGTAAGTTTATCTGTGATTCCAGAGTGGGCGTTGGTGTTGAAGGCCTTGGTGAGGTCCAGATAGGCTGTGTGGACTGCCTTACCCTCATCCACAGCTCTAGAGACTGATTAGAAGAAATCAATCAGGTTCAGGATACAAGATTGGTTCTCCAGTGTTTGAAGGTTGCCAATGTCTACCCTTAAAAGATCCACTAAGGCTCAAACGACTTTTGGGATACATTTGGAATGCATGGCTAGGCTGATAAAGGCCCCAGTGGTCATTAGTCTAGTATACACCTATGAACCTATGAACGACTTGTTCTTGACTGCCATGTCATGCCATAGAATGTCCAGGTTGTGTGTGTGAGAGATACATGTGGTCATATGTTGCACAACTGAGCAGTGAACAACTACATAGAATGTGATCCACCAACATGTGAACGTATGCATTGTCTGGCATTTTACTATACCACTTGTTTTTTGCCATCCTGCCTTCTGCAAGACAGAGATGACATCTAGCTTTTCATGGAGTATTGCTCCTGAATGGTATTTGAAGGATATTATTTTTTTTCTTTATCTCTTTCTAAGGGTCTTCAGGCAACAGTTACTGGATCATTGTGAGGAGCCCATTAAGAAGGTGGATGTCCATTATGACTTGTGCCTCAGGCTATCTAGAGCTGCAGGTATTCCATGGTGTGTAGAATAATGTAGGCATAAGTATGATGACCTCAGGTGCTGCCAGCCTGGGTTGTTGCAAAAGTGGGAAGCACGTGTGCAAAGACATCACTCAGAGATGTATTGTAAGTATTTTCTAATTTTATTTTTCATCCCTTGAAGAGATATGTCTCAGCCAGGTGGGTTGTCACAGGAGGCTGCAATGGCTGGCAGCAAGGCTGGATATATATATATATATATATATATATATGGTTCTACCTGACATAGCCGAAACCACACAACACCGACAACCACATCACCGACACCACATATTCGACAGTCCATAAACACGAAACCACACATAACCGACAACGAAATAACCGACGGTACACAAACACGAAACCCCATACACTGCACACACCACAATAACAATTAAAAACAAAACACATCCCCATTCCACAAACCACACACACAACACAAGCACACCAAAATCCTTACAAGCCCACACTAAACCTTACCTAACCCTAAGGTCCGTCACTATCGCACACTTACCTACCCGCCCTAACCCTAACTCACCTACCCCGCCCTAACCCTAACTCACTTAACCCACCCCTATCGCTCCCTAACCCTAACTCACTTAACCCACCCCTATCCCTCCCTAACCCTAACTCACTTAACCCACCCCTATCGCCCCTAACCCTAACTCACTTAACCCACCCCTATCCCCACAGACCGTCAATCTCCACACTTACCTGCCTCGCGCCCTAACGTCCGTCACTACCGCATACTCACACAGCCTTTCCCCATGTCGGCATCCTCGGCGTTGGTGTTGTCATCCGTCGTGTCGGTCTTCTGCATTGTCGATGTTCTGCCACTCGCGATTCGCCGGTCTTCTTCGTTGATCTTCTGGAGCTCAATTCGCTGTCGGTCTTCTGCGCTGTCGACGAAGTCAGGTAGAACCATATATATATATATATATATATATATAGGACTGCTGTCTGATTTATAGTTAAGTTTTTTTCAATGAAATGCCACTCACATGGCAGATTTTACAATGTACCTTCATTATGCAGGCCCATATGATGAGGAAAAACAGGAAGAAGAGGAATCCTAGCACCCTTACCACAGCCTCCTGCTGATGCAGCACATTTGTTAAGGAAACATTAAGAGACCATAACATTTACTCACTAATAAGATCTCACCATACAGACTCCTCAGTAGTGGTCTCTGCTTAGCTTTTTGTGCTATGAATGATAGCCTCCGCACTCTTTGAACTTCTTCACTTAAGCAGAACCAGAAGTAAAGCAAACACCTGTTCTAGACACCTGAACCTGTACTACCACATCAAAACACAAAATGGCATGGCAGATACTTAACCTAATGAATACCTTGTTTGTGGAATACGCTGCCTTTATCTATCAGAGTACTTCCCTAGATGACTGAATGAGTGATTTCAAATTTTGCCTGGCAGTTGGTGCAGAGGATTAAGTTGCTATTAATGTGCTGCTTCCTGTAATCCAGTGGTCCAGGTTTTAATTTCCTCAGCCTCTATTTTCAAACTGTGAAACTCTGGGCAGGTCACTTTACCAGACAGTGAATACTTGACTCTGTATATCTTACCTCTGTTCATACCTCTGGCAAGGAGTCACGGACGATGGACAGATTTGGGAAGTGTATCCATGCTTCAGCAACTTTTGCTTTAAGGTCTCTGAACTATTTGGCACATTTTACTAGACTTTAGAGGGGTCTGCTTAAGAACTTTCAGGTACCCTCACAGGAAATGTGCATGAAGAGGTGAAAAATTCATTCACTTCTCATTTGGCGAGCCTACAATTGATTTCTAACTCATCCATGAGGCTTATTTCTAATGACAGAAGGAACCTCAAGGGCAGTGGGTTCAGGCTTAGCCATTAGGAGACATGCCTGGATGCATTTGTGTGATTTTGCGGAGCCTTTTAAGTCTGCATTCATCAATGCTCCTTTTGATGGCACCTCTCTTTTCGGCCCAAAGTAAAAAATACATTATCCAGGTATTAGAAGGATGGAAAGATTCTTTCTGCCATGGGTGTACATTTTTCCACCCCCCCAAAGATCTTTTTCAAGGAATTATCGAGGTGGCAGAAAGATTTGGTTGAAGAAATCACAAGGATCTTTCCAGGACACATGTAAAGGGTCTTCCCCAGAGGCAGAGGGGAAAGTTCAAATGGTAGATGCCACCATCATTGCAGAGGAGTCCTGCAACATCAAGGGTCCAGAGAATCTTTCTTTGGCCAACCCTTCCAGTGTTCCTGAAAGGAGGCCAGATTGTTTCCCACTGGAGGTTCTTAATCCAACTGTACCATGTCAGAAAAAGGTCCATGGAGATCAGTGATTTACTCAGGATAACAAAATAACAATAAAACATAAAAAAAATAAGAAAATACATTTTCATGGTGAAAGTCTACTTAACAGATTGATGTGGTTGAGCATCTTGATAGCCTCCTTTGGCTGCAAGCTTAGTAAAAACCTATGCACCTATGGTGGGTCGGTTCTACCTGACATAGTCGAAACCACACAACACCGACAACCACATCACCGACACCACATATTCGACAGTCCATAAACACGAAACCACACATAACCGACAACGAAATAACCGACGGTACACAAACACGAAACCCCATACACTGCACACACCACAATAACAATTGAAAACAAAACACATCCCCATTCCACAAACCACACACACAACACAAGCACACCAAAATCCTTACAAGCCCACACTAAACCTTACCCTAACCCTAAGGTCCGTCACTATCGCACTTACCTACCCGCTCCTAACCCTAACTCACTTAACCCGCCTATCGCTCCCTAACCCTAACTCACTTAACCCACCCTATCGCTCCCTAACCCTAACTCACTTAACCCACCCTATCGCCTCCTAACCCTAACTCACTTAACCCACCCTATCGCTCCCTAACCCTAACTCACTTAACCCACCCCTATCCCCACAGACCGTCAATCTCCACACTTACCTGCCTCGCACCCTAACGTCCGTCACTACCGCATACTCACACAGCCTTTCCCCATGTCGGCATCCTCGGCGTTGGTGTTGTCATCCGTCGTGTCGGTCTTCTGCATTGTCGATGTTCTGCCACTCGGGATTCGCGTCGGTCTTCTTCACTTTCGATCTTCTGGAGCTCCGGATTCCGATGTCGGTCTTCTGCGCTGTCGACGAAGTCAGGTAGAACCGTGGGTCTGATGTGGTTGGCTTTCCAGGGAGGAGTGAGTGATGGCCTTTTTCAGATGGATAGACATGTTTTCATATCTGTGGGCATGCACCAGCAGAAACAGATGGTTTAAGATGCAGTGGAGCATCAGATCAGGCAACATCTTGGCTTCATTGAATACCTCCTGGAGCAAACAGCAGATTTACTTGGCAAACAGACTCTTCCTATCATGCAGCCATAGGATGAATTCGCCATTTTCACTGACTGTGGGGTGGGTGGAGTGCTGGCTGCAAGCTGCCTTCTGGGCCAATCTGTCACCTCCACTTGCAGCCAGCACTCTACTTCAACCCCTGGCCTGATGTGATCCCCTTCCAATTGTGTCATACCTGTGTGTTTTACCTGTTCCATCACTATTTGCCCATCTTCTTCATGGTGGAAAGATTTGGTTGAAGAAATCACAAGGATCTTTCTAGGACACATGTGTCAGAGGCAGGGGGGGAGTTCAAATGATTAGTCCATCAGTTGTCATTCCACTCTCATGTGTGCACTGCTACCTATTTCCTGTGTGTCTGCCCCCACAAACTATCCTACACTCTCTTCCATGTTAACAAATTGTTACTTATTCATGGACTTCATTATAACCTCCCACTCTTCTGTCTTCTCTTTCTCCAATCAACCTTTAGTGACCACTGCTCTATAACATTTCACATACAAAACTTGAATTTTAAACATACTCCAAAGATGGTCTCCTTCAAACCTAAGCCAGCCCACAAACTTTGTAGATTGCATGCCCAATTGTGCTTCATGAACTGGTCACCCATACTTTGTCTGGTCACCCATACTTTGTCTGACTGACCACAGCACAGCCACTAGTCAATTCTCTCAACTTCTCATAACTCTTCAGAGCAGTCATTTCCCAAAGCCACCCAACTATTTAAACATTCCAACACTGAATGGCTCTCCAAAGAATTGAAAACCTTAATGCAGATCTTAGATAAATCCTGGAAAAACTGGAAATGATCCCTTAACCACAAATAGAGAATAGTATAAAAATTATGGAATATCAACAAGCAAGCAGTCTGTAGGCACAAGATCAAATGCTTCAAATCTAAACAATCCACACTTCTTCACTTTCCAAGACAATTCAGTAAATAAGACCTCTGGGAGAGCTCCTCCGAAGAAACATTCCTCAGAAGGACATTTTACCTGTCATGCCAGCATCCAACCACCTTCTTACTTCCTGAAAGAATTCTCCAGCCTCCCCTCCACACACAACATTCATTCCTCACCTTCCCAAATAAGCTTGCCCTCCTGAGTACCTTCTCTCATTGTACTTTATGAAAATCATTGCCAAGCAAATTGCCATATTATCTGAACAAATCCAACTTAACACTTCCTCATGACTAGACAACTTGTGCCTGGTCATCAACACTGTAGAGACTACTGCTACCCACCTAAAGCATCTATTTAACCTAATCCTCACAACTACTACCATGCCCATGATCTGGAAGTCAGACTTTACCAGGCCTGTTCCTAAAGATCCAAAACAATCCTTCACCAGCCACTACCAGTCATGCTTCCTACTCTTGGCAAAATACTCGATAAACTAATTTGTAACCAACTTACTTCATATTTGGAAAACTATAATTTGTTTTCCAACAAAAAACATGGCTTCTGGTTAGGAATGAGTATATTGGCTGCAGTCTGGACTCTAACCAACAACAAACTACTAATATGGATAAAAGAAATATTAACCACTGGCATGTTCATTGACTTGCCAAAGCCTTTGACATGGTGGACTACTCAGCGTTAGTAGCCCACCTACTAAATACTGGCATCAGCACTGAAGCTGCACAGTGGTTCATAGATTTTCTGACTAACAGAACCTTTATAGTGAGGACTGTCTCCCCTCTATCACATACTGCCAACACTCATTCAGATGTAACACAGGGATTAATACTTGGACCAAAAACTCTTCCATTTTGTATAAATAAATTACCTCATGACTTATCCAAGTTATAGCTCCTCTTATATGCTGATGAAATGGTTGTCTACATATCCATCCCAGTGCAGTAGGTAATCCATACTCAACTACAAACTGACCTTCTAGACTTAAACCATTCTCTCACCTCAAAAAGCTTATCCATAACCCCTCACTCCCCCCCCCCCAAAAAAAAAAAACAAGACTATGCTCTTTGGTTCTAATATAAAGCTGTCAAAACTTCTCAGCTCCCTTAAGCTTGTTGGCCAGCACAAGAACCTTACTGACATCACCACCTCATTCAGATATCTAGGCATATAGTTTGAATAATCTCTCTAACTTCCAGGTGCATATTCAAAACTTAGATCTAAAATCAACTACCTCCTTTTCTGCACTCAGAAGATATCTCAGATCCTGTCATCATCAGCTAGAGCAACCATTGGGAAAGATGTTCTGTATGCACAACTTGCACATAGATTACCCTTATTTGCCACCTCTTCTAACAAAATTGCACCAAAACAACAGACATTATCTTGTAAAATATGCCATATCATCAGCATTTTCTATTACCTTGCACTTCATTGCCTTACTTTACCCAAGACAAAGTGGCTCCTGGTGCAAATCAGATCTAACCTACTGTACTTCTGGGCTTACAACTATTGAAATTTACACCAGCATGATGGCCCTTCTCTGCTTTTAATCAAATGTACCACTACCAATCAAACTTACAACCTTAGAAGCCAGGATATAGTAGGCCCAACTCTCCCAACCCCATCTATTAAACTGCATAGCTCTAACTCAAGTTTGTCTGTACTTGGTCCAAAACTGTGGCAATCCCTTTCTCGCTGTTTCACTGAGCATACTAACTATGCTAAGCTCAGGCCATAATTCATTTACTGTTTGAGCAATACAAATGCACATGCCAGAACAGAGAACGTATCACTTCTTCGACACTACTCTGCACTTGGATAATTTCCTTGCATGTCACTCTTTTTACATCACTACACTGTTACTGCTATGTTTCTGCATCCTGTAAATATGTGCATAGCTTCTTTTTTTCCTTGCTCAATGTCATTCTACACCATTTAACTTTCTCACTACCTCCATTTCCTTGGACTCTCTTTCTTTACCATTAATTATCCCTGACTTTGTCCTTTAAACAACTTGCTTTTACCCCCTACAATTTCAAAGTCTAATTCATTTTCTCACTCATTTCTTGCTACTCTTCTGATTCCACTTTTCCAGTTGTAAAATGTGCACCTCCACACAGTATCAAGTTTTTACATAATATCGCTCTCTTTTTGTAACTAGTTTGCATTACCTTTGCATGCCACTGTTGGTTATAATTGCTAGCTTTTTATTGTAACCTGGGATGAACCTGCAGTTGTCATGCTGTGATTAAGACTTTATCCCAACAGACAAAATGTAAACACATATATATATAAATATATGCATACACACCCATGTTTATTTTGCATGCTGTATCCCTCATTCCTTCTGTCTTTATATTGAAAATATGGAGCTTTAGTCCCAGAAAAAATAAAATGTATCATTCTTTAGCAAACTTTCTGGTTTAAAAGCCTGCATTTGCCCTTGTTTTCCACCTTTCCTGTAACTATTCTAGTCCAGATACAGATTTGCTGTATGCAGGACTGTATGTAAGCTTCTGAGCCGCCTAAGCCTTTCTGTGTTGGAGGGAAGCCTTCCAGCTTATCAGTGGGAGTGGTGAGCACTAGGTAGACTATCTACCACAAGAGGAGTGGTTTCTGGTCCATAAATTGTAGTTTAATGGCTGTTTGGACAGTTTTTCAATCTCTTTCAACTTTCTGGTTTAAAAGCCCGCATTTGCACATGTTTCCCACCTTTCCTGTAACTAGTCTAGCCCAGATACAGACTTGCTGTATCCAGGACTGTTTGTAAGCTTCTGAGCGGTGCCAAAGTCTGCTCTTCAATTTTTTCCTTAGATCTACTAGTTCTCTCCTCTCCTGCCCTTTTACTAGTTTATTAGTCTAGCACTTTACCAGACTTCTTGTAGTAATTATTGTAGCACACAAAAGCGCTACCAGCACTAAATGTTCTACAAGGAAACAGTTCCAGTACTTATTATTAATGCCCACCCCTCCAGGCATGTCTAAAGGTCAGTTCCCTGTGCATTCCCCCTATTAACCTGGTGAACTTGGGCAACCTGAGGCAATGTAGCAACTGCCTCATGTACACAGACAACCCTCTCCTCTTACCTCTCAACACTCAGACTTGCGAGAGGTGCACTTATATATCCAAATTGGAAGTCATGCACTCTCCAGCCAAGACCAGAATAGCTGGCCAAGAGGAGAAGGCCAACACTTGCAGCCCTCCAGAACACACATCAGCACTGCCTTCACATAAAAACACAAACCACACATCCACTTTCATGCAGGCTCTCAATAAAAATCTACCCAAACAGCAGAGACCTCCAAGGCAGAAATGCACTCGACCACCACAACACAACACTAAACACGAGACACATAACTCTCCTAAACAGTGTGCCACTCTACAAAAGCCTCTAAGGCATAACAGCATGCCCAGCACACTAGTCATAGGTGACTAGATAGTGAAGCACACTGATGTCCCACTCACTAGGTTGAATAAGGAGAAAGTAACAGTCAGCTGCCTGTCAGGTGCCAGGATCCGCCATATAAGGCACGCATTCAGATCCCTCAACAACAGGTACAAATATGACTCTGTCATTGTACATGTGAGTGTAAATGACCTGAGATGTACCTTCCTGGACTACATGAAAAGAGACATGGAGGAGCTCTTGGATTATGTAGCTCAGGCGGGTAAGATCCTAGCCCTGAGCAGCATCCTACCATCACCCAGAATTATACCACATTACAAGCAGAAAATGATTGATTTCAACAACTGGCCAAGTTTCTGGTGTCATTCTAAGGGGATCCAGTATCTGTCTGCCTGGGATGACATGGTTGACAGACCTTGATGCTTTGCCAGAGATGGCATGCATCTGTCACCCCTGGGCTTCCGGATACTGGCCAAAGCTCTTGCCACCCCTATAGTGCCTTTTTTTAGGCGGTGTTCCAAAGACCAAATTACCACCGTAACAGCTACAAACGAATGCAGTCTGAGGGTCATGCTCCTCAATTCAAGAAGTCTAAATCTCAAAATGCACTCACTCGAAGCACTCCTTAAAATGGAGAACATCGAGATTTGTGCTGTAACAGAGACCTGGTTCAACGCAGCAGAAAGCACCCCTGCACTACCAGGCTATAACTCATTCCACACCTTTCAGCCCCAGAACTTGGAATGAAGCTCCAAAGGCGGTGGTGTTTCACCCCCCTCTCACCCCTTAAATGGCCCATCTCAATACTGGAAGATTGCCAAATTCCGGTAATAATGGCCACACAGGTAAAAAACGCACTCTCCAAAGCTAAGAATACAAGAGCCATGGGACCAGATGACATCCTGGGCTGTGTACTACATGAACTACAAAATGAACTGGCACCTCACCTAAGTGACATGTTTAATAATAGCCTCACCTCAGGCTACATGCCCACTGAGTGGCGCACAGCTACAGTTATCCCACTTCACAAGGGGGGATCCACCATGGATCCCAAGAACTACCGCCACATCAGTCTGACGAGCCTGATCTGCAAGGCCATGGAACGTATTATCATGGAACTTATAAACAAAGACATTGGCAACCTTCAAACACTGGACCCCACCCAGTTTGGGTTCGTGAAGGGCCGATCATGTCTCCTGAACCTGATTGACTTCTTTGAATCAGACTCCAGAATTGTGGACGAGGATAAAGCAGTCCACACAGCCTATCTGGACCTTGCCAAGGCCTTTGACACCATCCCCCACTATAGAATCATAGATAAACTTACTAAGCTGGGCATTAATCACTATGTCATTTGATGGGTTGCCAACTGGCTTACTGACAGAACCCACAATGTAAAAGTAGCTGACTCCAAATCCAGCTCCAGACAAGTGACAAGTGGAGTATCTCAGGGTTCAGTCCTGGGACCTCTTTTGTTTGGCATCTACTTCTATGAAGTACAGGCCAACACTAAGGGACTCTGGCTAACAAAGTTCACAGATGACTGCAAACTGGGAGCCATTATTGAATCCCCAAATTATGTGGATACTCTACAAAAGGGCCTTACAGAAACAGATGCTTGGTGCCAGAGTCATGGGCTCAAGCTCAATGCCAAGAAATGTATAGTTATCCCCTTTGGGGAAAAACATGTACCCATGAATTACCACATAGATGGCAGTGCACTAAACACCGAAAGTGTGATAAGGGACTTAGGGACACAGGTGAACAGTGGTATCACCTTCAATAACCACATCACCACAACAGTCAGGAAATCCTTCTATGTGGCACACCTCATCACTAAGGGCTTTTCATCCAGAAAAAAGGAGGTCATTGTCCCACTGTACTCATCCCTCATTAGACCCATTCTAGAATACAATGCCCCATTTGGTATGTACGTCTCAAGACATCTGCAACAATTTGAAAGGCCACAGAGATACCTCACTAAAAGAATCACAGGCCTAAAGCAGATGCCCTATGTTGACCGCCTTAAAAAACTCCAGCTATACTCTGTCGCATATCGTCTACTCCGAGGTGATCTCTGCTTAACATACAAGGCCATGTCATACCCAGAGCTGTTGTACATGCTACACTTAAAGAAATCCCAATCCCTCAGAGCCACACGCTCCCGGGATCTAAACCTTATCATCACAATAAACAAAACATGCTGGAGGGATAGGTTCCTGACCCAGAGACTCCCCAGACTCTGGAATAGATTGCCCATACATGTCAAGCAGAGCACCTCTTTGGCCCTCTTCAAAAGGAACCTTGATGATTGGATGGGAGAAAGGAAATTCACCCTGGGGATCATGTCAGTCGTCCTGCTAGACAGGGTTCCAGGGAAGTAAATAGTGTGGGAAGAAATAGCCAGGGAATTGATATGGCTAGGCTTGTATAGACACTAGTGCCGATAGCCTAGTACCAACCTATGAACCTATATTCATCAAGGATGCACACACCTCCAGACTGGTAGCCCAACATAACGCATCAGAGATACTTCAGGTGCAGCGAACATTGGGTAAGACAGTGATTCAAGTTGTAGCCTGCTATAGATCCCCAACCATGACCCAAGACTCACACTCCACATTCCTAAGCACAGTGGAGAATATTAGGGTCTGATCTAACACTCTCATACTGGGTGACTTCAACTACCCCTCCATTAACTGGGAAAACTACTCATGTACCAGTACATTTGCCCAACGTTTCCTGGAATTCATTAATTCCAAAGCCCTGGACCAGCTTGCGCTTACCCCCACTACAGGTAGCAGCATCCTTGACCTGGTCATTACTAACATGGGTGACCATTGCTCTACACCAATAGTCAACTCCTCCCTGGTTAGATCTGACCACAAACTAATCACCTTGGAAATCCCCCCCCCCCCTAAAAACAGAGGTGGCTAACTTCACGGCACCCATGCAAATGGAGAATAGTTGCATGACCACTGAATCATACACCAATGCACCGTATGGACATGCACACAAATGCATGGATCTCGCCATACCCAATAGAACTAAGATGCTCTTTTCCAAAAAAAGGAAGCCGATCTGGTGGTACCCTGCCATAAACAAACTCTACAACAGAAGCAGAAAACTGATGCGGAATAAGGTGAAGTCCCAAGACTTGAAAAATTCCCCAATCAGCCTCAACAAAAAGATCCCTCATGAAATCCTCTAAAGCTAGCTATGAAAACAGAATTGCAGCAGATAGTAAAGACAGCCACAAGGCTTTCTATAGTTATGTAAAGAATCTCCACGGCAATACCCAGATTTGCTCTGAGCTACTGCACAATGGTACTTCCTATACCGAGCCAACAGATATTGCCAATATACTGGCTGACAGATTCAGTGCCAACTTTACCCCCCAAAGGACCAATCACAATACCAGTAGATTGCCAGGCACCCAGTATTACTGCTGCACAGGTTAAAACAGCACTGTCCAAGGCCAAGAATACAGCTTCAGAGTGAACTGGGACATCACGTGTGCCCTGTTCAATCACAGCCTCACCTCAGGCTTTGTCTCGACCAAATGGCACACTGCTACAGTCATCCCTCTCCCCAAAGGAGGAGCGACTACAGGCACTGGGAACTATCGCCCCATTAGCCTGATGAGTCTGATATACAAAGCTATCATGGAGCTAATAAACAAGGATATAGGGAATCTCCAAACTCTGGATCCAACACAGTTTGGTTTTGTGAAGGGTAGATCATACCTGCTCAACTTGGTCGACTTCTTTGTGTCAGTCACCAGAGCTGTGGATGAAGGCATGGTGGTTCATACAGCCTGCAGCCAAGGCTTTTGATACCATTCCCCTCAAGAATCATAGAAAAACTCACTAAGCTAGGCATCAACCCCTATATCACTAGGTGGGTTGCAAACTGGCTCACAGATAGAACCCACAGTGTGAAAGTAGCTGACTCCAAGTCAGACTGCGACCAGTCATAAGTGAAGTCCCACAGGGTTCAGTCCTGGGTCCTCTCCTGTTTGGTATCTACTTCTCTGAAGTCCAGGCCAACATGAAGAGACGCTGGCTGACAAAGTTCTCAGATGATTGCAAGTTGGGAGCTTTTATTAACTCCCAAGTGATGTTGACATCCTACAGAAAGGCCTCACTGAGATCAACGACTGGTGTCAGAACCATGGCCTTATGTTCAATGCCAAAAAATGTGTCGTCATCCCCTATGGAAAAAAAACATTTCCCATGAATTACCACATTGATGGTAGTCCACTGAACACAGAAGACGTTATAAGAGATATGGGAACACAGGATGACAGCAACCTCTCTTTTGATCACCACATTGCTACTGTGGTCAGACCATACAGAAAGAAAGAGGTCATTGTCTCCCTCTACTCTTCCCTCATTAGGCCAATCATTGAGTACAATGCCTCATTTGGCATGTACCTCACTAGACAGCTGGAACAACTGGAGAGGCAACAAAAGTACCTCACAAAGAGGATCCAAGGCCTTAAACACTTGTCCTATATGGACAGACACAAAAAACTCCAACTATTCTCTGTCTCATATCGCCTACTTAGAGGAGATCTCTGCTTGACTTACAAAGCCATGTCTGACCCAGCTCTGTTAGAAATGCTACATCTAAAGAAATCCCAATCCCTCCACACCACATGCTTCAAAGACCTCAACCTCATTACCACAATCAACAGAACATGCTGGAGGGGCAGGTTCATAACCCAGAGACTGCCCATGCTATGGAATAGACTTCCCATAAATGTCAAGCAGAACACCTTGCTGACTGTCTTCAAGAGAAATCTTGGTGAGTGGATGGAAAATAGAAAATTCACCCCAGGGATAACTCCAGTGGCTCTACTCAACAGAGGCACTGGGAACTAAGGTCAGGTGGCATGATCCCAGGGTAATCATATGGGCTAGGCTTGTAAAGGCCCCAGGGACATTAGCCTAGGATACACCTATGAACCTATTCTTCACCACCTGCTGCTACAGTTCCTAACTCACTAAACTACTAAATGCATTCATTAAGAAGTTGCAATATTATTCATGCCTTTTTTAATGAATTTTGGCACTGCACTTGCCACTTTTTAGCAACTAATGATTTTTGCCACAGTTCAATGTATGCAATTTTGTGGCCCTTAGCTTTGAGAGGCAGTTGGGAACTGCCCAGAGCTCCAAATGATCTAGCTACATCTAGGGCTTAAGCAAATTAGACAGTGAGGGTGAAGGGGGTTATTGCATATTGTAAATATTTATCAGTTTAGTAAACATGTCTGGAAGAAATAAAGAAAAAAAGCTTGGAATTAGGCAATGAGCAGCCAAAAGACCATCTTTAGAATGCAGTTGTTTATTAACAAATAGAATACACAATGTTAAGCGCTTTTATCCCTAAAGCAATGGGACTTCTTCAGAACAAATTAAAACAATTAACACCTTGCTTAAATACCCTCCGTAAATCATGTGACATTAATGAAAAAAATTTCTAAAAGATACAATGGTATAAACACAGTAGACCTGCTGAAAAGTGTCATAGGGATGAAAGCGCTTAACTTTGTGGATTCTATTTGTTAATAAATGGTCTTTTGGCGGCTGATTGCCTAATTCCAAGCTTTTTTCTTTATCGGGTCCTTGTGGAGCTTGGTTGCACTGTTTATTCTTTTTAAACAAAGGAGGAACTGGAGCCACTGAACATCAATATTTCACTCACGTGTTACAGGTAAATATGTGAGACTCAAAATGGGGAGAACAATGAAGAGAATGTAGAACAATGCAGGACCTATGACAGCCTCATACCACACTGTTTAAAATCCGCATTTGCACGGCTTTAGCGCAGCGCCGGTTAAACTTTTTCTGGCTCCGCCAAGTCTGCTCTTCAAATTTTCCCTTAAGGAAGCTCTACTCTTAGTATAACCAGACTACTCACTGTATTATAAGCCTAGCACTTGTTCTCAATACTTCTCTACTAAGTAAGCACTCTCGTACTAAGTAAAGCACTACATCTACTTACCACCCCTGTGAATATCCACTTCCCTTAAAGGTATACCACTCCCTTATACAGTTCTAGCATGTCGACTGGTAGATTACTGGCGTCGTCTTCAGTTCAGCTGGTCAATCTGGGCATCTTGAGACAATGCTACAACTGTCTCATGTACACAGACAACCCTCTTCTCCTCCCAACAAACACAAATACATGTGAGAGATGCAACTATATAGCCAAACTGGAGGCTGACCTCTCTCAACTCAGGGCTGGCATGAACAGACAGGAGGAGATGGCAACCACACACACAACAATCCCCCCACGTAGACCTACCACAACTGCAAACCAAACACATAAAAACACAAAGACATACTCGGAGGCTCTAATAAAAAACTTACCAAAACAACAGAGGCTCCCAAAGCAGACATCCAAAAATCCACCACCTCAAAACAAAACACATGCAACACATACTTCAATAAATCAGTGTGTCGACCAATCGCAGCCCTTAATGCCAAACACCTTGCCTGATACACTAGTAATAGGTGACTCCATAGTCAGACACACTGATGTCCCACTGCCCAGGCCGAACAAGGAGAAGGTGACTGTGAGCTGTCTATCGGGAGCTAGGATCCGCCACATAACACATGCACTCAGGTCACTCCAAAGCAAGTACAAATATGACTCCGTCATTGTCCATACTGGTGTGAATGACCTGAGACGTACCTCCCTGGACTACATGAAAAGAGACATAGAGGAGCTCTCCGATTATGTAGCCCAGGCTGGTATGACCCTGAGCAGCATCTTGCCCTCACCAAGAATGATACCACAATACAAAGACAAGATGATCAGCTTTAACAATTGGCTCAAGTACTGGTGTCATTCTAAGGGGATCCAATGTCTGTCTGCCTGGGATGATATGTTGGACAAGCCACGCTGCTTCTCAAGGGATGGCTTACACCTGTCACCACTGGGCTTCCGGATATTGGCTAAGGCTATTGCCACCCCATAGTGCCTTTTTAGGCAAGGCTCAAAAGACAAACCCACCTCCTTAGAAAACAAAATGGAAAAAAACTAAGGGTAATGCTCAACGCCAGAAGTCTAAATCTCAAGATGCAGGCACTTGATGCACTCCTCAGCATGGAGAACATCGACGTCTGTGCAGTAACTGAAACCTGGTTCAAGGCTCCTGAGAGCACCCCAGTGCTACCAGGCTATACCTCATATCATGCTTTTCAGCCACAAAACCCGGGCCGAACCACAAAGGGAGGGGGAGTGTCCATATTCATAAAGGACACCCACACCTCCAGGTTAGTAGCAACACATGAAGCATCGGAGACCATACAGGTGCAACTAACCATAGGCAAAACTGCTGTACAACTGGTAGCATGTTACAGACCACCCTCCCAATCTCAAGAACCCCACTCAGCCTTCCTGAAGACATTGGAGGATATGAATGTATCACAAAATACCATCATACTGGGAGACTTCAACTACCCAAACATAGATTGGGTACATTATTCTAGCCCTAATACCCTAGCCCAAAGGTTCCTGGAATTCATAAATTCAAATGCACTGGAACAACTAGTCACCTCTCCCACTAGGGAGATAATATACTAGACCTGATCATCACAAACATGGGGACAAAATGCTCCACACCGAAGTATACCCTCACTAGTGAGATCTGACCACAAACTAATCACCCTGGATATACATATCCCACCTCCACCCCAGCACAAAAGACCACAGTGAAAACTTCTCAAAAGCAGACTTCACTCTTCTTAAGACTGAGATGGTATCCTTTAAGCCCACTGTGCCAGTGGATACCACATCCCACAATGCCGAATCCTTCACAAATGCTTTCTATGGACATCTCCAAGAATGCATGGATCATGCAATCCCAAACAAATCCAAGTCCCTCTCCACCAAATGTAAGCATCCTGTCTGGTGGACCTCAGCCATAAACAAATTGTATAACAAAGAAGGAAGCTACTGCACGTCAGAGCGAAATCCCATGAAGGGAAGACATCTCTGATCAACATTAGCAGAAAACTACGTTCTCTCATAAAAACATCCAAGGCAAACTTTGAGAGAAAAATCACTAAACACTGAAGATAACCACAAAGCCTTCTTCAGCTATGTTAGAAACCTGGGCAGAAACCCTCAGATATGCTCAGAGTTGGTTCACAACAACAAAAATACACTGAACCCACAGATATTGCTAGCATTCTGGCTGACAGGTTCAGTGCAAATTTCTCCCTCCTTCACCCCAAAAGAAGAAATACTTATCCCAGCTGAATGTAATCTCCCTGTCATCTCAGATGTCCAAGTGAGAACCGCCCTAAACAAAGCAAAAACACAGCATCAATGGGACCTGACGGTATCCCGGGTGCGTGTTACGTGAACTCCAAGAGGAGCTAAACCCACACATAAAATGCTATTTAACCTTAGCCTTACTTGGGATATGTACCTGAACACTGGCGACAGCAACAGTGGTCCCAGTCCACAAGGGGTGCCTCTACAGACCCTGAAACTACCGCCCCATAAGCTTAACTAGCCTGGTCTGCAAAGCTATGGAAAGAATCATTATGGAACTCATAAACAGAGACATAGGGGACCTACAGACACTTGACCCCACCCAGTTCGGCTTTGTAAAGGGCAGATCCTGCCTTTTAAACCTGGTTGACTTTTTTTGAAACAGTCACTAGAGCCATTGATGAGGGCAAAGCAGTCCATACAGCATACCTGGACTTGGCTAAGGCCTTCGACAAAATACCCCACTCAGGCATCATAGATAAGCTAAACAGCTTAAAAGTAAACCCTTATGTCACTAGATGGGTTGCAAACTGGTTAAAGGACAGAACCCATAAAGTTAAAATCGCTGGAGCAATGTCAGACTCAAAGCCAGTCACAAGTGGTGTCCCACAGGGATCTGTCCTGGGACCCCTCTTGTTCGGCATTTATTTCTCAGATGTTAAAGCAAACATGGGAGGGCTGTGGCTGACAAAGTTCACAGATGACTGCAAACTAGGCGCCATAGTTGATACACCAGCAGACACACACATCCTACAAAAAGGCCTCACTGAAACGGACAACTGGTGCCATAGTCACGGCCTTAAACTAATGCCAAAAAATGTATAGTCATCCCTTTTGGAAAAAACAAAGTACCCACAAATTATCACATAGACAGCAACCCACTGAGTACGGAAAAAGTAATCAGAGACCTAGGGACCCAAGTAGACAGCGACCTCTCATTTGACACCCACATTGCCAAAGTGGTTAGAAAAACATTCTACCTTGCACACCTCATCATGAAGGGATTCACATCCAGATCCAAGGATGTCATTGTACCCCTATATTCCTCCCTCATCAGACCCATGATTGAGTACAATGCCCCATTTGGTATGTACCTCACCCGGCACTTGCAACAGCTGGAGAGACCACAAAAGTACCTCACCAAAAGGATCAAGGGTCTCAAACATATGTCTTATTCTGCCAGACTAAAGAAACTTCAGCTCTATTCAGTAGCATACCACCTGCTCAGAGGTGATCTCTGCCTGATGTACAAGGCCATGTCCAATCAGGATCTGATGGACATGCTCCACCTCAAAAAATCCAAATCCATCAGGACCACAAGAGCTAAAGACTTAAACCTTGGCACAAGTATGGATAGGACATGCTGGAGGGATAGATTCATAACCCAGAGGCTTCCCATGCTTTGGAACAGGATCCCAGTTCGTATTAGGCAAAGCCCCTCACTGACTCTCTTCAAGAGAAATCTTGATGAGTGGATGGGAGATCGTAAGTTTACCCCAGGGGTTACATCTGTGTCACTGCTAGACAGGGGCACAGTAAAATAATTCTATTATATAAAGGGACCTTCATTGTGTCACTACTAGACAGAGGCACAGTATTCTAGATTTATTCTGTACATTTTTGTACCATTTCATGGGGTGGCAAAAGCCACATCACTATGGCTAGGCTTACAAATGCCCCAGGGCAGATAGCCTAATACTATACTATGAAACTATGACCACAAAAAGTTCCAAACAACAAAGGAAGAGTTTCCACGAGTAAACCTTAACGCTTAATTTTATTAAAAAGCACCAATGCATCCAGCGTTTTCGCAACCTGCAACAGGAAGCTTCGTCAGAGGCATAAAATAGCGCGAGAATGCGCTTTAAATAGCAGTTTCAAAATACGTAATCGTACTAAAACATGTTACGTGTGTTAAAAATGTTTAAAAATAGAATAGATACAATCAATCACATAATGCATATATATTCGAAGAACTTAAAAAATAATATATATATATATATATGTATTTATAAGTTCGAACAAGCAAAGCATGAAATTCAAAAAGGTCACAATAATATAGTATAGTCAGTGTACATCCTAATACTGATTAACGTGATTGTGAAATCCATATAAATGTGTATGTACTTTGTATATTCTAAGGTAGACTCAATGGTGAGTTGTTAATACCAGTTTGTATATTACCCAAACAACTTTAAACCAAAAAAGACACTACATAGGTGAAGCGTTCGTTACAAGTAAAGACTAGCATAAAGAGTATATAAGATATGTACAAGACATCAAGCCTATTTGCTCATCACCTAAGTCTGTAAAAGTGTTTTGTGTGTCTATATATGTTTCACATAAATAGTGAATACTAAAGAACCAATAAAAATAAAAATAAAAAATACATTGTATAAATGCTGGAAGTTTGAATATAATGAATAGACCAGAAAAGAAAAATATGTATAATTATATGCTGGCAGACATAGCAGAAAATCCAAAGGGAATGAAGTGAATTCAGATAATGTCACCTCATATGTGACTTAAGTTTCAGGAAAGGTGCTATGTTACAGCTTTCATTTAAGCCGGGGGCACTAAAGGCATTCAACTTGAGCTGCCATAGAAGCTCACGTACCTCCAACAACAGAGGTACAGGTAGAGGTACAGTAGGCTTGATGTCTTGTACATATCTTATATACTCTTTATGCTAGTCTTTACTTGTAACGAACGCTTCACCTATGTAGAGTCTTTTTTGGTTTAAAGTTGTTTGGGTAATATACAAACTGGTATTAACAACTCACCATTGAGTCTACCTTAGAATATACAAAGTACATACACATTTATATGGATTTCACAATCACGTTAATCAGTATTAGGATGTACACTGACTATACTATATTATTGTGACCTTTTTGAATTTCATGCTTTGCTTGTTCGAACTTATAAATACATATATATATATATTATTTTTTAAGTTCTTCGAATATATATGCATTATGTGATTGATTGTATCTATTCTATTTTTAAACATTTTTAACACAACATGTTTTAGCACGATTACGTATTTTGAAACTGCTATTTAAAGCATTCTCGCTATTTTATGCCTCTGACGAAGCTTCCTGTTGCAGGTTGCGAAAACGCTGGATGCATTGGTGCTTTTTAATAAAATTAAGCGTTAAGGTTTACTCGTGGCAACTCTTCCTTTGTTGTTTGGAACTTTTTGTGGTCATCAGTTTGTTTGTTGCTGTTCACTTTGTGAGGAGTATACTATGAAACTATGAAACTATGTCCAACTCAGTGCAAGGTCCACTTTGGTTTCCTGCAAGGAGGTTGTTATTCCTTTGACTGTTTCAGGCTGTAAAGGATGTTAGAATGTTTGATGGAGTTACAACAACACATCCTGGAAGTTGCACTGTTCTGATACTACTTTAACCACAACTGTGCTATCTTCTTTGAGCAGGGGCACTACCCAGATGTTACGATTTACTGTCATGATGATTCCACCTGAAGAATGTCAACATTACTTGGTTAAACCTACACAAGTGTTCTTTAATCAAGTAACAGTTTTCAAAAACACACAAAGAAATATATAGCCTGTAATGCCAACCGTTATTTTCCTCTACCTCACACAGCATTGCGGATAATAACTCTGTCAAAATTATGTAGGAGGTCCTAGTCAGATTCTCACGTATTCTCACATGACTATTTCACAAATGTTCTCACTGCTGCACTACCCCACAATGGCAACCTGTTAAATATTTGAATTTGGCTAAGTTAACTTTTATTGATAAAAGACCATCTAACCCAAATAATCATTGTCCCCTTTTTTTAAACATTGATTGCAACATTTGTGCTAAATGTATTGTATTAACAATAATGTCATATTTTTCTCTAGAAACTTATGACCCATTTCAGTCTGGGTTTCTTCCATCGAGGAAAATAGCCATTGCTATCTACATTTTGAAACATTCATTGTATTACACCAGTTTTCCACCAGTTAAATGTAATCATCTTATTGCTGTTACTTCCATGAAGGAAAACAAACATTTGATTCTAACAGTTAACACTCAATATATGTTTCGTATTCTCAGTAAGGTAAGCATTACAAATTCTTTTACTGACATTATGCAATAGTTACTTCATCAGACATATTTTTTATTCAAACAATGGTAAATGCCCAGGCTTAATTTAAGAAATAACTGAAGACATACAAAGTTGACTTCTGTCACTGACACTGTTTTTGTATTACCTGAATCCTTTCTCAGGGCCATCAAACATTCTAACATCATGCCAATAACAAACAGTGAGACAAACCTGAAATACTGCAGTTATGGATAAGGTACTTGCCATAACATATGTTCTTCAAAGAAAGGTCAATCTAAAAGTAAATCATAAAGTTAGATTTACCCACCTTATGTGCTCTTCCTTCCTAGTTTGTGTTAATCAGCTGTGTTCATTTCTCTCTGAAGACATATTTATTTATTATTTTGTTTTATTTTACATTTGTTAACCGGGAAAGTCCATCTGGACATGCGTCCTTTTTCAGTGGAGGCCTGGGGAGAAAAGCTCCAATATCAAATAGTACAAAGTCTTTTGTACAGAGTATAGTTAACACATATTAAAAAAAACATTAAATTGCTACATTTTCTAATACATCAATACATGTAACACAGAGTAGGTAATTATAATAAGACTATTTAGGTTCATAGGTTCATAGGTAGGTACTAGGCTATCGGCCCTAGGGCCCATACAAGCCTAGCCAAAAAATGTACCCTGGCTTTCGCCACCCAAGAAAATTATTTTCCTGTGCTCCTGTTGAGAAGATGCACAGAAGTGATCCCCAGGGTGAATTTCCCATTTCCCATCCAATCATCAAGATTTTTCTTGAAGAGTGCTAATGAGGAGCTCTGTTTGACATAGATAGGTAGTCTGTTCCAGAGTTCCAGAGTATGGGAAGTCTCTGGGACAGGAATCTATCCCTCCAGCATGTTCTGTTTATTGTGGTGACAAGGTTAAGGTCCCTAGAGCGTGTAGCTCGGAGGGATTAAATAAACAGCCGTGGCAAGTTTTGAACCCAGGACCCTGTACACTGTAGCCACAGTAGCTAACCAGTAAGCCATTACAGCAGTTTGCAACAGTAATAGTTCATAGGAGTGAAAAAACAATAGGAATTATGGCAACATGTAATACATTCTGAAGGGTTTTACTTAATTTTAGTATGTAAAGTTTTCAAACAAAGATATGTCAGTGCAATTGAACATTGATAGTAGATAGAGAAAAAGTTTGATATAAGAATCAGTACGGTGTTTGTTGAGTGTGTTCAGTGTTTGAGGGGGTGGTGTAGTATAGGAGGTTTGGAGGGAGCTTAGTAGGTCTAACCTGGGCTGTGGCAGGAGCAGAGTCAGGAGTTTATAAGGTGGGTTTTTAGGAGTTCTTTAAACTGTTTAGATGAGGAAGTGTTCATAAGTGGGTTTGGCAGAGAGTTTGGAGATATAGTTGGAGAAGAAGGATTCACCTGTTGAGTTTTTTACTTTGGTGACTTGGAGTAGTTTGTTGTTTGAGCGAAGGGATCTGGATGCAAAGTATGGTTGGATAATGTCCTTGAGAGCTGGGTTTTTTTCTGAATGGTGGAGGATTTTGTGGGCTATGATTAGTTGATTAAACTGAAGTAAAAGAGGGAATTCTAGCCAGTTAAGTTGTTTGAAAGATTGACAGTGATGGGCTTTATAGGAATCATTAGTGGCAAATTTGGAGATCTTGTTATAGCAGGTTTCAAGCTTGGCGAGGTCGCTTTTACAGAGGTTTGTAAGGATAGGGGATGCGTATAAGTGTGTTGATAGCAGGTATGTTCTAGCAATTGCAATTTTTGTATTGTTAGTTAGAAATTGTTTATTCCCATAAAGGAGACCAAGTTTCATGTGAACTTTTTTAGTGGCTTGGTCTATGTAGAGGCCAAATTTCAGGTTATTGTCAATAAGGTACTTTTCCGTTATGGGGCAACACTTCAAAATGAGCGCTTGGAATCTTACCAGGTGCTCGCACTGATCTCGCAGCTGCTGCTGAAGTGGGCTACACACACTTAATTTCCTGTCACTGATTATTAAATGTGACCCATGATGGAAAAGTACTCTGACGTGCGTACTTTAAGTCTTTGTTATTGTAATGACAGAGTAGTCAGAAGCTTTGTGTGGTACATGTCTAAATTTACTGAGCTGTTCTGTATATGCTGCTAACTCACTTTTTCTTCAATTCCAGTTCACTATTTGCAGGGAATTAAATTATGCTGTGCCTAAATAGTAACACATTCAGATTGTTACTCGTAGCAGTAATTACCTGTCTGGTGCTGTCGCAGTTATACTCATTCCACAGATGGTTTTGATCTAACATACCTTGCTTGACCAATCGTCCACAGCATTTTTCTTTTTCTGTTTTTCATTGTTTAAAGTGATCATACATCGAGCACTGTACAGTAAAACCCACAACATGGTATGACTTGCATTATTATCTTAATATCTTTTTGTAATGGTCTACTTCTATTTATTCCAAAGTGACATACACAAAGGCTATTAACATGAATGCTGACTGGCTGGATTTAGGCTGCTCTTTTGCTGCTGTGACAGAATTAAAACAAGAGTATAAGTAGCAATTCCACTAGGTACTAAAAGGGTTTTAGAAAAGCCGGTTCTTTTCTGATGTTGGCCCGATAACAGAAAGCAGGCATTAGAAGTGTTGCCCTGATAATGAACCGTTTTTTTCTAAAACCCTTTTAGTACCTAGTGAAATCGCTACTGATATCCTTGTTTTAATTCTGTCACAGCACCAGAATAGCAGCCTAAATCTAACCAGTCAGCATTCATATGAATAGGCTTTGTGTATGTCATTAGAAGTGTTGCCCCGATAATGGAAAAGTACTGTCAATAATAACACCTAGAAGTTTGGTATGGGAGGTAGGAGTAATTGTGGTTTTGTTCTTAGAGAAGATATGAAAGGTTGTGGAAGAGGAAGGATTTCTGGTGGGGTAGAAAAGCATAAGTTTAATTTTATTGGGATTTAATATAAGTTGGGAGTTTGTTAGCCATGTTTTGATAGATTGCAGGTCCTCAAGGGGGGAAGCAGAGCAGATCAGAGTGGAGTCATCAGCGGATTGAATGATCTTGGCTTGGGGAGTGGCAAAGTGGAGGTGATTGGTAAATAGCGAGAAAAGTAGGGGTCCAAGGATGGAGCCTTGGGGTACACCTAAGGTAACTGGTAGGAGGGGTGAGAGGGACTCTTGCCAAAGGACGGTTTGATGATGATCTGTTATGTAGCTTTGGAACCATGCTATAGCTGTGTTCCTAAGGTTGTGGGAGGAGAAGAGGTTTATGAGTTTGGGGTGATTGACAATTCTTTTGACAGGTCCAAGAATACAGTTGATATGAACTGGGAGTTGTTTCTGAGCTGATTAATTGTATTTATGAAAGATAGAAGGGCTGTTGTTGTGTTATGAGCAGGGCGAACGCCATGTTGAGTTTGGGATAGGAGGTTGTGTGATAATAGATATTCCATGAGTTGTGAGTGTATGACTCTTTCTAGGATTTTAGACAGTGGGAAAGGATGGCAATGGGGCAATAATTAGTTAGTTCACAGGAACTACCTCCTTTGTGCAGGGGTAAGATGTGTGATATTTTCCAAATGGTAGGAACATATGTCTCAATGTTGGATCTATTTATAAGTATGGTTATTGGGTAGGAGATGACTTCTGATGCTAGTTTTAGATGATCTGCAGGGAGGTTATCAGCAGCTAAAGTAGTTGGTTTTAGTTTTTTAGTAGTTTTTTGATGTGGTGGGTCGGAACTGGTTTTATTTTGAAGAGGTTATTGCAATTTTGTGGGGGGTATTGGGATTTTTTACTGGGGGGTTAGGTGCAGTATTATTCAGATTGTTTGCTAGGGATTGAATGGATTCTGTAAAGTATTTGTTGAACTGGGTGGCCATGCTTCACAGTTGTTAGCCGTTTTTGGTGTGGGTGTGGTATTTTTTATTTTTACCTGGTTGAAGTAGGTTGTTTACAGCTGCCCAGAATGTTTGTGGGTTATTCTGATGTTTGATTTGGATGTTGTAGTAGTAATTGGATTTGTTGGTTTTAATTAATTTCTTTACTTTGTTTCTAAGTTCTAGGAAAAGTTGTTTATTGGTGCTGGTTTTGTTCTTATGGAACTGTAACCAGGGCTTGTCCCTGTCTTTGAGTACTGCTCTAGGTATTTTAGTTTACCAGAGTGCATAATTGGATTTTACTCTAATATTTCTGGTTGGATCATGGGTATTAAGAATCTTGAGGAAGGTGTTGTTGAAGGAGAGTACTGCCTTATCTAATGTCAGTTGTTTAAGATGTTCCCAGGAACAGTTTTTAAGATCAGATGTAAACTTATCAGGGTTGAATTGTTTTTTTTTGCTTCTAATTGTGTGGAAGGAAATTAGATGTGCTGCCTGGGTTCGGTCTCTTAAGAGAAATGCTGGGCAGTGGTCACTTAGATTATCAGGGAGCCAACCTGAGTGGATTGATAGGTGGTAAGGAATTAACTAGTATCCAGTCTAGTATGGATTTATGTTTAGAGGCTTTATAGGTCCTGGTCAGAGCTGAGATGATTTGAGTAAAACCGTATCAGTTAATGTTCATAGTGGGAGTTGTGGAAGAACATAGAAGCCAGTCTATATTGAAGTCACCCATTAAGATAGTTCCTTGAGGGAGGGATATGGTACACCATTGTAATAGGTTTTCCAGAGTGGGAATGTTGTTACCTGGTGGGATGTACCCACCCACTATATTAAGGTGTTTGTTGGGGTTGATGGCTAATCTGGCTATAATTAGCTCAGTATTTGTGAGGTCTTGTGGAGGAGACTTGTAATAGTTCAACTGATATGTGGTCTTTGTATGGAATAGCTACACCACCTCCTTTTTTGTCTATTCTATCTTTTATTAGGATATTGTAACATGGGCTACTGATTTCATTATTGCTGATGTTTGGTTTTAGCCATGTTTCAGTTAAAGTAACTATATCTGGGGAGTAATAGGATAGTAGAGCATGTAAATTGTGGGTTTTGTTAGCTATGCTACGTACATTAATGATGAGAAGGAGGAGAGATGCTTTTTTCCTGTGGTGAATTAGATTAAGGTTAGCTTTGGGTGGGGGTAGGGTTGTGAAGCATGTGTATTTGAGGGTCCTGGATTGGGATGGATATTTCCTGTCAGTATTAATTGTTTGTGTATGTGTTGAAGGAGCTTGGAAAGTTTTTTAAGGACCTTAGAAAATCGAAGAGAGCTGGGGATTTTGTTACTTGTGGAAGGAGTTTGATTTTGTGGTAGTCTGTACTGGTTGTGTAGAGGAGAGCTGGGGTAACAGACCATTGTTGAGTGTTCAGAAATATTGGTGCTGTTGAAGTGTGGTATGGAGGTGGAAGAGAGTGTTTGAGAGGAGTTTCATAAGAAGAGAGATTATATAGCAGGAGTAGAATAGAGTTCATAGTCAGGAAGAGTAGTGTTTGTTTAGGAGAGAGCATAGTGCATAGGAGAGAGCATAGTGCAGAGTGTGACAGTGTGTGACAGTGTGCGTAGTAGTTAGTGTTAATGGGGGGGTGAGAGGGTGTTGTGTGTATTAGGGGTTAAAGTATTGTCAGTGGGAGTTGCTGATAGGTGGGATGGGTGGAAAGACTGTGTGGGATTGGTGTCTGAGTTGTAGGTGTGGCTGTGGCTAACTATAAATGTATGTGTAGTGGGGGTGGGTGGGAATTGGAGTGGGTTGAAACCACCACAAGGCAATGTTACAAAAAGCAATCAGCCAAGTCTTAACAGTGGTGAATAGTCCTGTCCCTTACTGTTCTAATTACAAAAAAAAACAGAGTGTTTAGAGCTTAAAATTAAAAATATGCTGCCTTACACAAATACTCTTTTTATTTTACTTTTCTTTTTTTCCTGCTGTTAGCCCTTGTGATACAATTTACCAGGACTGCCTATATAAATAGCTTAAGTTCTGTAGTCAGGAGCAATCTAAGGGCAGATTAAACCCAAGTATGGTCCAAATTCTGGATGGAGTTTTAGACGGGAGTAGTGTCTGGGTTGTGTACACGCTATTTAAGAGCGTTTTCACAGTATGGCAGTTAACCGCTATGGCAGTTATTCAAAATGTTAGCAAGTCAGTTAAACATGTCCAGAATAGAGAACAAACTAAGTTCTTCTCTAAGCTTTTTTACTTATAACCTGTATATATGATGGCTTAGTAACAGATAACTAAATTAAGAAAAGAACCGAAGGCAACTCCCAGGAATAAAACCAATAAATAACAAATAACAGCAGCTCTGGGGCCAAATACAAAACGGAGCCAAAACCAAAGTGCAAATCACATTAACTTCTTTTATTCTTCTAAACAGAATGACTTCATCAGATGTAACATAAAACAATCCCAAACACATATTTATATCCTGTTTAGATTAATTGTTTGATTAAAACCATCATTTATTCAAATAAGCTTGTTTAAAATCAACCTATCTAGTGTCTGCACTCATGAATAATTCATCAACTTTTTACAAAATGCTTTTTTGGCAAAAAATCATTCTAACTAATAATGCCCTTCCACATAAATGTGTTACAACCAACTTAGATTTGTAATACATCCTTATGAGAATGGTTATGGAGAAGAAATGGAGAGTGTTTAAACATGAAAATAAAGTTAAAAGTAAAATATATGACATAAATATAAAATATTTGCTTATAAAAAATCCTTATGTGTGTATATGTTTCTAAAAATATACATTAAAATTATTTCATTAAATATCATACCTTTATAATTTGGCAGATCTTAATTTGAGTAGTGGCATAATGGAGATAAATTCATTAAGGCCAGGGTGGTTGTTGGCATCTAAAGTTAGTTGCCACCAGAGTTCTCGAAATTCAATTCTTTCTTCCCATGGCCCTCCTCTACCATCTGCTTTAACCTGTTCTAACACTACAAAGAGGAATTTAGCTTTGGGACATGTGTTCAAGTGTTTATAAAGTGCACTAGTGTCTTTTTTAATAGAGATGTCATAATAATGTTCGTAAATCCTTCTTTTTAGCTTTCTCTCTGTTTTACCTATATAGAAGGATTTACACACTGTACACCAAGCTAAATAAACCAGCCCTTTAGAATCACAATTATAATATTCATTACTACCTAGCCACTTATTCCTACTTTCCAAGTAGAATTTCTCTACATTCATAATGTATTGGCATTGGTTACACCTACCGCATTTGTAGGTGCCAAACTTATTTCTATTGGATTTAGTGGGTTTGTTTTCCAAAAGCAGTCTTAGGTTCCTAGAGTTTTTGTAGGTTATCTTTTGTGGACCTCTAGGTATTTTTTCTATATCTGTAATGGAGATGAAACGTTCCCATTCTTTTAAAAACCTATTCTTTATTATGTTATTAACTCCATTGTACTCTAATACTAAAGTTTTCTCGAAACTAGAAGTATTATTTTCCTTTTGTATGAGGCTTGTTCTTTCTAAATAGGTAGTATTCACTATAGGTTTAAATCTATCAATTCTGCCCTTAACTACTTCTTCCCTTATCTCCCTAACAAAATTTAATGGGGTATCCCCTTTCTAGGAACATAGATTCTAACAAGTTACACTCCTCCTCAAAATCTTCCTTTCTGCTAGTCATACGACTCCCTCTAACAAATTGGCCTTTTATTATGTTCTTTTTACAGTGTAGAGGGTGTGCACTATCATAATGCAAAAAGGAATTGCAGAAGGTGTTTTTTCTATATACTTTTGTTTCTAACTTGTTATTAAATTTGTAAATTTCTACGTCCAAATATTGTACCCTATTTTCTGTAATTTTGTGGGTGAACTTTAAAAAGGGACTGGTGGCGTTTAGCCATTCCAGAAATTCGTCTAATTTTTCTCTACTACCGTTCCAAAAAATTATAATATCATCCAGGAAGCGGCGGTATAACTTCCAATATTTTTTAAATTCAGTAGTTTTGATATTTTCTTCTTCCCATCTGGTGAGAACCAAGTTAGCAAATGTGGGGGCACATGCTGCCCCCATAGCAACTCCTTGCAATTGTTGATAAACTTCTCCATTGAAATACAGGAAGTTATTCCGTAACACTAAATCCATAAGCCAGGTGGAAGTTAGTTTTTCCTTTGGACTCAAACTGTCTTCCTGGTATATTGTGTCTTCAAACATCTTTATACCTTCAACCCAGGGTATAGAGGAAAAAAGGTCGATAATATCAATAGTCACAAAAATTGTCTCCTCATTATATAACTCTGTTGTTATTGTTTTTAATAGATCCCAAGAATCCTTGAGCATAAATGTCTTACCCATCCAAATGTGTTTTAGCTTAGAATCAATGTATTTAGCTAACGGTTGGGTCTTGGACCCCTCAGCAGAGACTATTGGCCTAAATGGGGGGTCCATTTCATTTTTGTGGATTTTTGGGATTCCAAATAAAGATGGAATTCTGGGTTTATCCACCTTTAAGTACTTGTATGTTTTAAAGTCAATCAATTCTTCCTGCATCATGTCAAATAACCCAGAATCTATTTTTTTATAGGCTATATTGACTTCATTAATAGATACTGGAGAATATTTGTCTTGGTCCCAAAGAATGTTATTGATTTTACTTTCATATTGAATAGATTCCATTATGACCACCCCTCCCCCTTTGTCTGGTTTCATAACTCCAAGTAGAGTGTTATTTCTTAATTTATCCAGACAATCTTTTTCTTCAAGGTCAAGTTGTTTTTGTGTCCCATGTAGTGAGAATGAACTTTTCTAATTTCATTGTCTAATATTTTTTCAAGATTTTTAAGTTGGGGGTGTAAAGGTGGATTATAGGTAGTTCTTCGCTTTAACTCATTTTTGTTGATACTGTTGTTACTATGGTCATTGGGTATTACCAGGTCCAAATGAATTTTCCTTAGGAAAATTCTAACATCCATAAGGGATTTGGCTATATCTCCTTTGTTAAAGGGAATAAACTTTAGTCCCTTGGATAACAAATCAAAATGTCCCTTCTCCAAAACAATACCACTGAAATTGTATATTGTGAAGTTGTTGTAAGTAAATTTGGTGCCGTTGTGTGTAACTATATCCAACATAACTGGGTTAGGTGAGGCGATGGGCTGAGGTGTATTTAATAACGTCCTCTCCCCCTCCTCCCTCCCCTCCCTTGAAAATTTTGTTGTTCTGATTGTTGTCCCATCCTGTTCAATAACCTCTCCGATCTCCTTAGTGGTGGAAATTCCTGATCATAATTAGTTTGATCTTCTCCACTACTATTAAAATCATTAAAAACCTCATATCTCCCTTCTTCTCCTTCATTTGGCTTCGTACACAATTTGGACTGATACAGTCAACTCCAACCGTTTTTTCCCAGAGATAACTAAATTAAGACAATTCAATGCAATGACTTATGTGGTATGCACACAGTGTCTCGGAGGGCCAGGGGCTTTATTGGGACCAGAGACAAGAGAAAGTTTAAAAGAAGGCACCAAAGGATTCCAGAGTACTAAATAAATTCTAGTGAGCAACTCTGGGAGGGGAGGGGTGGGGTCAGGGAGGGGTCAGAAGGGAGTGATAAGTGGAGAAAGAGGGAGAGGGGTAGGGGAAGCTGGTGTTAGAGAAAAGCTTAAAGGAGTCTAAAGGGGCAGAGGAACAGGAAACAAGTGTTAAAGAAATAGTTTAAAGGGGCGGGAGAAACAAATGTTAGAAGAAATAGATGAAAGGAAAGGGGATAAAGTGATGAAGTTTTACAATGAAAAAAGGTTGGGGGAAAATCAGTAGGGCCTGCACTTAAGTTTATCAGTGAGAAAGGTGCTGAGAGGAGAAACTAGATGAGTAAAGCCAGATGTTGATAATGTATGAAGTGAACCCTTGATTTAGAAAAGAGGATAGAGGCAGCAAGTCTTGGCCTTTAGCACACTTTTCTGATTTAGCACACTTTCCTTAAGTGACGTGGGTGCCAAAGTGATACAGAGACTAGGAAGAGAGATGCATACTCAGTGGGGGTCAAAGAAAGGTGGTGATGATAGGGAGTTAGAGAGCCGAGAAATATGTGTGCACGCCACAGCCTAGATTAATTTGCACAAAAACAAAAGCTTTTAACACCAGGTGAGGAAGAAGCAATTGGGACACGTACATAAAGCTTATGATGGTGTTTTTGTATTTTTGTTGGTTTCCTCCCATCCTTGGCTAGAGAGCAATCCTTGTATCGCTTTGAGGGTCATTAGATAGAATGTCAGCCAGGTATATTCTGGGGGTTAAGGTCACTTTTCCATGTAGTTGACTAATAAAGCTTGTGATGGTGCTTTTGTATTTTTGTTGGTTTCCTCCCATGCTTGGCTAAACATCAATCCTTGTATCGCTTTCAGGGTCAGTAGATAGAATGTCAGCCAGGTATATTCAGGGTGGGGGGTGAGGTCACTTTACTGTGTAGCTGACTAATAAAGCTTGTGATGGTGTTTTTCTATTTTTGTTGGTTTCCTCCCATCCTTGGCTAGACAGCAACCCTTGTATTGCTTTAAGGGTCAGTAGACAGAATGTCAGCCAGGTATATTCAGGGTGGGGGTGGGGGGTTGAGGTCACTTTTCTGTGTAGTTGACTAGTGGCAAACACACAGTGTCTCAGAGGGCCAGGGGCTTGCTATGCTGATTTTACTCCAATACAACATGAAAACTTTGTAAGTGCATGAGTTAGTCATATATAGCCAGCAATCCTACAAGTTTCCTTATATTATTTGAACCCCTTTCAAGCCTTCATAGGGAAATACATTTGCAGTGAAAAATTGTCCGGTCTACAATTAAATGCCTAACCTTTCAAAGAGTAAGTGTGTAATAATCTAATAAAGTAAATTTCAATGAAACTATGTATGAATTTGTTAGGTGTATGGAGAGAAGACAACTGTTACAAAAACATATCTTGGAAGTTGCACTGTTTTGATAAGTACTTTAATGACAACTGCACTATCTTCTTTGGGGAGAAGCACTGTTGCAGTAAATCATTACATTTGGGCAAATTCTTAAGCAATGTTTATGTGTCCGCAGAAGGTGATGAAGTAGCATAGTCTTCCAGTTTCTGTCTTACCATGGAATTATGCTTTAAGCTTGTAATGTTTTGGGAAGGCATGGACAATGGTTCAAGTGGTAGGTTCTAAGAGGAATCATTTGCATAAACATTTGTAAAATATATTATTGAAAGCTGATATAGTCGTCAGCCTAATGGAATGTGCTCTTACTGAGTGTCAACCTAATGAAATGTGCTCTTATTGAGTGTCAACTTAATGGAATGTGCTCTTAGTCTCTGAGCCCTACAGAGGTTCATTACATTGCAAAAGGGAGTATAGTAGGCCAACCATTTAGATACAGTCTGTTAAATGACAGGTAAGCCTTCTTTTCCTTTCTTGAATGATAGAAAAAGCTTAAAATGTTGAAAAACAGAACATCAGATTTAAATCATACAGACATTTTCCACTTCACTAGATACACTAGAAAACCATTTTTCTATCCATTTCCCACTTCAACTTTCACAAGAACCTGCAAATGTTTATAACTTTGCATTCTATCTACAGACTGATAT
This sequence comes from Protopterus annectens, assembly GCF_019279795.1. Lineage (NCBI taxonomy): Eukaryota > Metazoa > Chordata > Ceratodontiformes > Protopteridae > Protopterus > Protopterus annectens. The sequence continues at coordinate 1,289,963,549 of NC_056735.1, forward strand.
TGCTCCCCCAAAATTTCTGACATAGGTCTCTGTTGCTATAATTTGATTTTACACACTGTGCAAAGAACATATAACTGAAAGGAAAGCTGCAACAAGACAGAGACCGATAGAGATGTAGCTGTGGTAGGCCTAGCTTCACTGAGAAATGTTGACTTTCTAGGTTCATCCACAGTTGAAACCATTAGATCTGGCCTGACATCTGTGGATGATAACAATGTAGGAAATGAAGAAGGTGCTGCTAAGGTAATTTCTTTACGTAGCACCAAGAACAATGAGAAGAATTTTTGATAATTTGAGAGTTATTAGCATCCCTTCAGAATGATATCTGGACTGCGTTGATTGACATTCTTCCAGGCTGTTGTTGCTCCCATTGAAATTTTACATTTACTGATCTTACAAAAAACTTCTGATTTGTGGTATTCAAGTGTGGAAACTCCAACCACATATACAGGAAAAAAAATTACCTTTTTTTGTTTTATATCAGACTCCCTGTTATCCATTTTCTGAAGTAAATGAGTTAAAAGTAGTTACAAAACATATCTGCAGCAGGAAACTAACAATTAACAACATCAGTCGCAGTCTTCTGTTTTATTAGTGTTTGTTAGTGACTAATCACAGCTATATCATGTCTACCTGGACAGACTAAAAATACTCCAGCTTTTCTCTATCTCATATCATCTATTAAGAGGCGATCACTGCTTTACTTACAAACCTATGTCTGACCCAGCCCTGGTAAAAATGTTACACCTAATGAAATCCCAATCACTCCGCACCACACGCTCCAGCGATCTCAACATCATTACCACAATCAACAGAACATGCTGGAGAGACAGGTTCATAACCCAGAGACTGCCCATGCTCTGGAATAGACTTCCCATACATGTCAAGCAGAGCACCTCACTGGCCCTTTTGAAGAGAAATCTTGATGAGTGAATGGGAAATAGAAAGTTCACCCCGGGGATCACTCCAGTGGCTCTACTTGATAGAGGCACTGGGAACTAAAGGTGGCATGATGGCAGGGCACTTCTATGGGCTAGGCTTGTAAAGGCTCCAGGGCCGTTGGCCTAGTACACACCTATGAACCGATAAACCTATGAGTGCCCTGCATACCAGCTAAGGTCCCATCGAAAGCTGATGCAAGGCCAGATCTTTATAGGAACAAAAGGGATTGCTGAAGAAAACTTTGGATGGGCATGCCACATAAGGTAAAAAATCCAAATGTTATGACTGATTGTTACAGTGAACCTCCCTCAAGGAGACTTATTTTTTAAATTGTTTACTATTAGACATTCATTTCTGGAAATAAAATTATATCCTTTTGGATTTTACTCACAAACATGCCCAAATTCTACCAAACAAGTAGTAGTTAGGATGATACTAAGATAGTCTGATGTAGTTCATATGAAGAAGAGGGTCTATATTAAAAGATGGAAGAGGTGTTTCAGCGAACACCTCTTGGTCGACATATAATGAGCGAATGCACTAAAGTGTGAATGCTCAAAACAGTGATTTCTTCCCAAGGGAAAGAAATTGCTTGGCCATCCCCATGTGTTTGCCCCTTTCCTCACTGTAGTGCGATCTCAGAGTTGGTATATTTAGTTGGGGGGTGTGGGGGGCACAGCCTCCCACGTTGGGGGAATGCATAGTTATGTTTTAAAGTGTCTGTGTGTATGTGTTTGTCTTAGCGGTTTCTTTCCCAGGGAAAGAATTCTCTGTTTTGAGCATTCCCGCTTTAGTGCATTCACTCATTACGTGTCGACCAAGAGGTGTTTGCTGAAACACCTCTTCTGTCTTTTAATATAAACCCAAAGAAGAGGCTTCCATTTGTTTGTCTGTATGATTTCCACACATATCTTTTCCTTCATTGCTAAAGCTCATAATTCTGAATTCAATAGCAATGACTTGGGGTAACACAAGGACTTACCTTTAAAAGTTTGAGAAGATGTTTCACAACATGAGTTGACAGGAAATGTTCCTGTATGTTAGGACTACCATCAGCTAGCACTCCAATAGCTAAGGCAGCCTTCACCTGCACACTAAGTTTTCTGCCAGATACAATATTGACAAGAGAGTTGATTGCCCCCCCAGTGGCAATTGCAACTTGGTTCTCTTTATGATCACGAGCCAGTTCTGCAAGTGCTGCTGCTGCTGCCGTCTGAAGAACATCTATAAACAAATAAAAAATGAGAGTAATTTAAATATAGCCTGACTAGCCATTACATGTTGCTATGCCATCTAACAGCTTTTACAGTAATGAGGCACTGTTTAAAGAAAAAAATCCACTTGTTTACCTGCGACGTGATAACTCTAAAATTTACTATTTTTGGTATCACAAATGGAAGAACATTCAGTTTATTTTACTTTGCAGCTTCAAAATTTCCTCATTCCAGCTAATCAGACCTAACGGGTCAATGTCACAATAACCACTGAGGCACAAAAGCAATGAGTATGGATTTGGCAAATTTTTAAGAACACAACTTTGCCCTTTTAAGTATGAAAGAAAAACAAATTAATCAAAATTTTAATAACACAACTTCAAATATTGCACACACATGCATGCATGCACGCACGCATGCACACACGCATGCACACACACACACACACACACACACACACACACACACACACACACACACACACACACACACACACACACACACACACATGTAATTAGTCTGAACAGTTGCAGTACATAAAAATGTATTTCATAGGATCATAGAAACTTACTAGGTTATTGGTCCTGAGGTCCTTACAAGCCTAGCCAAGAATTTAGCTCATGTTTCAACAAGTCAGCACCCTATGCCACTGTCCAGCAGGGACATAGGTAGAATCCCAGTGGAGTATTTTCTGTTTCCCATCCAGTTATCTAGGTTGCACTTAAAAAGGTTTAATGAGGTCCTCTGCTTTATGTGGAGAGGGACTCTATTCCACTAAAGGGGGAGTCTCTGGGACACAAATCTGTCCTGCCAATAAGTCCTATTGATGTCACAGACCAGGCTGAGGTCTCGCATGTGGGTTACTTGAGTGGAGCTTGACTTGTGGATATGCAGCAGTCCAATCAGGCCGGGGTCTTAGATTCCTTTGTATGCCAGACAGAGGTCACATCTGAGGAGTCTGTAGGAGACTGAGTAGAGGGACAGGGCCTTTAGCCTATCTGTGTAGGGTAGATGTTTGAGGCCCTAGATTCTCTGGATGAGGAATCTCTGTGGTTTCTCAAGCTGCTGCACATGTGGTTTGCAAGGTACATGCCAAAAGGGGCATTGTATTCAATAATCAGTCTTATAAGGGAAGAATACAGGGATATTATTACCACTGTGTCCCTAGGTAAGATACCCTTATTAATGAGGTGGGCCATGTAGAAAGTTTTCCATAAAATGGAGGCAATATGGTGGTCAAAAGTCAGTTTGCTATCAACCTGGATTCCCAAGTCCCTCACGACTGATTGCGTGCTTAGTGCTTTACTATTAATGTGATCATTTGTGGGGACATTATTCTCCCCAAAAGGGATGAATCTGAATTTTTTGGCATTCAGTTTGAGGCCATGTTTCTGGCACCAGACATTTGTTTAGGTAACACCCTCTTGGAGGATGTCCACATCACTAGGGGAATTGATGACAGCATCCAGCTTGCAGTCATCTGCAAACTTGGTCAGCCTTAGCCCACTAGATTTGGCCTGCACCTCTGAGAAGTATATCCCAAACAGCAGAGGCCCCAAGACCGATCCCTGGGGTACAATGCTTGTTACGGGTCTACTACTTCACATGGCTTCCCCTATTTTGATTAGTTGGGTTCTATCAATAAGCCAGTTTGTTACCCATCAGGTAACATATGGATTGTTGCCTAGTTGAGAGACTTTATCTATTATACCTCAGTGGAGAATAGTATCAAAGGTCTTGGCCAGGTCAAGGTAGGCGGTGTGCACCATCTGCCCCTTGTCTATGACCTTGGTGACTGTCTCAAAGAAGTTAACTAAATTAAACAGGCATGACCTCCCCTTGACAAAACCAAACTGTGTTGGATCAAGTGTCTGGAGGTTGCCAATGTCCTTGTTAATGAAGTCCATGATAATCCACTCCATGGCCTTGCAGATCAGGCTAGTTAGGCTGATGGGTCTATAATTTCCTGGATTGGTGGACGCTCCACCTTTGTGCAAAGGGATTACAGTAGCTGTTCTCCACTCAGATGGGACAAAGCTGGTACTCAGGCTTTGGTTGAATAGGGTGCCTAATGATGCTGCAAGTTTCTGCTTGAGTTCATGTAGGATGTAGCCTTAGATGTTATTGGGTCCCATGGAGGCTGTATTTTTTGCCTTTGAGAGGGCAGTGATGACTTGCTCCCTAGAGATATGGGGAGGGGGGGCAGGTACTGGGGTTGTCCTGTTTTACTGATCGAAGGGGGTAGAGGAGCGAAGTTTTCACTGAACCTGTCTGCCAGCAGGTTGGTTACATCTACAGGGTTTGTGTATGTGGTGTCCTTGACCACCAGATCTGAGCAGATATGAGTGCTTCCCTTGAGATTGCGGACATATGTTAAGGAAGCCTTATGATTGTTGCTGCTCTTTTGCGCCATTGAAGAATTAATTATCAAGGTGCTGCTTACTGTGATGGATCTGAAGTCTTCTTAAGACACTAAGGTTTGCTGGCTGGATTCTGCTGGAATATAATTGCATTCACAGTCTGTTGCCCACAGAAACTTGCAGAATATTCACTGATGCAGCACCAAACTTTGTCACTTTAAAAGCAGTAATTAATAAATAACTTTTTATAACAAACCACACGTACAACTGTTGCAGCTTTAGTTACACTGTACCTCTTTTTACTTCTCGTTCAGCATAAATAATAACTTTCCTGTACAAAATACCTCTCCTAACAATTTCATTTGCTATAGTCTCTTTATAGTGTTTTTACATCCTGTTTTTCTCTTTGGTATTCTATTTTGGTCTTTGTATGAAAACATCTGTTTGCTGGTGTTTGCAGAAAAATATGTTTTCATCCTGTAGAGAAACAATGCTGATCTTGTGAAAATGCTGACTTGATGAAAGCATAGCATTCAAACTTCCCTGCTTATCAGTGTCACATGATAGAAACACATACAGACTGTTTTCCTGTTGTCCATTTGTTAAGGAAGCAGGTTAGCTTTCCTACTGACATTGTGAAATGCATATATCCTGTTTTTTACATTTTTGCTAAGTCTGTAAAAGGTCAGCTTTCTTGCTGACAGTGTGAAATGCATACATTCTTGCTAATTTTGTAGGAAAACATGTCCATTAAGCAAATGCCTTATTTTTCAAGCCAGAGTTATTTAGTATGGATGCTAATCACATATTACTTAACTCTATTTCTACATTTAAGCAAGCTTTATTTTATGCCTTATTTATTTTGCATATTTGTACTTTCAACCTTAATACCTTGTTGAGCATACTCTTACAATTGTCTTTATTAGATGTGGCCAGTTTGGAGTCAAAATTTGCTTTGGAGGATTTCACTAGTGCTCTTATTGCTTGTTTAGGCTAAGGAGAGATTGCTTCCAAGTAGAAACCTGTTCCTTCTTGGTCCTGGACAGCATTTTTTTTCCTTTTATTATAGAGTTTATTTATTGTAGATGTCCACCAGACAGGTTTACTCTTCCTTCAGGAGGAGAATTTTGTCCTTTCTGGTATTCCTGATTCCATGCAGTTATATAAATCTTCATATACAGTAGAACTTTGATGTAAGTTTGGACATATGTGCCAGTTTCTGTGGAGGGAGAGGGGGCTGTGAAGCTGTTTATACCTTCCTTCAGGAGGTTATAATCAGCTTTGGAGAAGTTTTTTTGTTTGACCCTAGCTAGGGGGGTCGGAGGAGATGGTGACTTTGAAAGTGACTGCTTTGTGGTCGGATCTTACCAGGGATGATGACACTGTAGGGATGCTGCAGTGGTTACACATGTTGGTTACCATGCCTACTGTGGAAAGTTAATTTTGCTCTGAGCCTGATACTGGGACAGGTGAAAAGTGCCCCTTTTAAACAGATGTCAGGAGAAAAAAGCTCCACATTGTATGTTAAATTACAGAGTAACATAATCAGGATGAAATAGTGGAACTTTAGTTAAGTACATTTAGAGAATACATAAATATAGCTAGTTATAATGTATTACTTAAAGATAATACAATTCTTGTAATATGAGGCACATTTGCATTTAGAGAGTGAATAAAACAACTCTGTTGCTACAAAACACAGTCAGAAAGGTGTAGCTGTGATAGTTACCACGGCAGAGTCTACAACAATAGTACGGGAAGGTAGTAGAGTCTGAGCAATTAAAAGGCAGGGGGAGTAGTAAAAGATCAGGAAAAGGGGGGGAAGACAAGGAATAGGGAGAGTAAGGAAGAGATTAAGAGATGAAGAAAACAGTTTAAGCAGATGGTGCTAGAATTTATTGCATAACATATGAAGAAGAAATTGTAAATTATAGTGAGAAGTTAATATATTTTTTAACTAGGGTAAAACTTTGTGGGCCATAGTCACCTTATTTGTGTCCTCAGAAGTGGTAGATGTGTCTCTTTGAGATACCAGTCCAGGGCTTGTACTACCTTGGCGCAGATGTTAGGTATGTACAAGGCTGCATTGCCTGCACTGTTGTACATTTTCTTTGGTTTGTTGGACCAACATTCCCGACATGGAAGAATGGTTGCTCTAGGTAACTAGCCTTTCCTCTGTGTAACTTAATAAAGTGTATGACATATGTCCAGTGCTGTGGCATTAAATGCACACATGCATAGCAACATTTTAATAATGCTAAGTAAGTTATGTCAAAACAAAGATCAGAAAGAGTGAATTTTACTTCTGTACTGTTGTATCAGGCACAGAATAAAATTAACTTTCCACAGTAGGCATGGTAACTAGAATACCATGGGCATGCAGAAATAAAATAATTCTTTCATGATGCCTCTGATGAAAAGTATTGGAAATTCCAAAAGTGATACAGCTTATGCAGTAAGTGAAAAAAAAAACATTAAAAAGGAATTAAAAGCTACATAATAACAATCCCCTAATAATGTTATTGTTATTATCAAACTGTAAGACTTGAACTAATAAATGCTTAATTAAAATGTATATCAAAGATCATGGGATATTAAATAGTCATCATAGCATTTACATTAAGAGAAATGTATGTCAGATCTGATGAGCTAGTACACTCTGCAGCTATTTGTCAAGACTAACTTAGCTGTTAAATAGCAAAAAAATATTAAATAAATATATAAAACATTATTATATAATTAAACAAAAAGGAAAGTGATGTTTCAATTGGATCATGTAGAAAGTAATAATAAGTTTTGAAATTATTGGCATTTGATAGATCTCAACATCACCACTGAGATTTTAACAATGTTCTAACTCTCCAGGTACATTAAAATAATAACATATGACCACCACTGTAATTTTTATATGGTAAGCCCCTTAATGATAGCATATTAAGTAGAAATCTCCATCCAAGGCACATAGACATTACTGCAAAAAAAACAAAACAAAAAAAAAACAAAAAAAAACCATACATACATATATATATATATATATATATATATATATATATATATATATATATATATATATATATATATACATATATATAGATATTCCTCAGTTGTTCACTCAGTCTATAGGAAGCTATAAGGTTCCCACCACATAAGAAAATGGGTGGTAGGAGGTAGAGTTACTCTTACAGTGACCTCTCCTCCAAGATTTTCTGTTACTGTAAATTTATGTGTACACAAACGTACTATCATCTTTGGGTAGGGTCAGTCTTACAGTAAATCACAATATTTGTGTAGATTCCCAAGCAGTACTATATTTTTCAGGGAGGTGATAGAAAAATGATACAATAAAACAAGCAGGTATGCATGAAATACAGTTAGCTAAAAATTCTTGAATGTCCTTTCAATTTTTAAATGCAGCTTTCCAGTTTAATTGAAGCAGCATTTATTTATTTACTTATTTTACATTTGTTAACCGGGATAGTCTGACTGGATATATGTCCATTTTCAGTGGAGGCCCGGGGAGAAAAGCTCCAAGGTTCATAATACACATACACATACAGAAACTTTTAGTAAATAGTAATTACATAGATACACATAAATAACTTTTAGTAAATAGTAGTTACATAGATACACATAAATAACTTTTAGTAAATAGTAGTTACATAGATACACATAAATAACTTTTAGTAAATAGTAGTTACATAGATACACATAAATAACTTTTAGTAAATAGTAGTTACATAGATACACATAAATAACTTTTAGTAAATAGTAGTTACATAGATACACATAAATAACTTTTAGTAAATAGTAGTTACATAGATACACATAAATAACTTTTAGTAAATAGTAGTTACATAGATACACATAAATAACTTTTAGTAAATAGTAGTTACATAGATACACATAAATAACTTTTAGTAAATAGTAGTTACATAGATACACATAAATAACTTTTAGTAAATAGTAGTTACATAGATACACATAAATAACTTTTAGTAAATAGTAGTTACATAGATACACATAAATAACTTTTAGTAAATAGTAGTTACATACATGTTGCAGACTTCAGCACTACAAGTATTAAATAGAGATAATATGTGCATATTAACATTCAGGATAATGACACAATGAGTGGCAGTTTATTCAGTTTACCCTTCCTGGTATGAGAAAAAAAATATTTAAAAAAATGGAGGCAAAATAAATAGAGAAATAGAGAGAACACTAGTCAGGGTTAGAGCAAGGGCATAACCAATGTGTTTTGAGGTAATTCTTGAGTTTGTTTTTGAATAAGTTCAGCAATGGTTCTAAACTCAGGTCTGCAGAAAGTGAGTTCCATGTTTTACCAACATTAGATTGGATTAGAGCCACTGGGAGTGAGGTGGCTGGCCAGAGATTGGATAGTCTCTGTGAAAAAGGTGTTAAAGGTGTTAGCAATATCTTCAGAGGATTTTTGTTTGGAGGCTGAGGGGGGTGGGGGGGTGGTTTGGCCTGGGTGGAGGAGTTTGTTTAGTCCTCCCCAGAACTGTTGAGGTTTATTTTGGTGTATTTATTGTAAATAGCAGTAGTAGTTCTTTTTATCTAAGGTTATATATGTTTTAGAGTAATTTCTTAGTATATAATTATTATATAATTATTATATAATCAGTATATAATTATAATATCATACTAAGGCAAAAATAGTGAGTTATCCGATAAAGCAACCAATAACTTAGTATATCACAGCCATTGAACAGGGAATACGTATATCCAAATAAGCTGTAGAACAGAACCATGTGAATGTTTTCTGTAATAAACAAAATGCTGATTTTAAGGTAGCTAAAGGCAAAAAAAATAAACAGACATTCTTAGGAAAAAAAACAAGCTACACAGTCAACATTTTCTTTTGACATGTAATGAGAGCTGTATGACTCTCAAAGTGGGGATATGATCTAAGGCCAACATGCAGCAATGTGGGATGTATAAGGGAGCCTCATGTCCATTTTTTTCAGTATCTAGTCAGTGAAGACCCAAACTAGTAAGAAATCACTGTTTTTGCAAATTCTGGCCAGAACATGAAGGCCATAAGGTGGGTATACGCAAAATGTTGTGATTCACTGATACAGTGAATTTCCCCAAAGAAGAGTGATATATTAAAAGGTTAGTCATTCATAAGGTGCACATTTTAAATTGCACCTCCATTTCCCATTTTATATATAAATGATGATGAGGCATCATGACATATACTGACTTATTTTAGAATGCATGAACTATTTAGAAAATAAAATCTATACCTCATGGTAACCATTTTTTATTCAAACACAGCCCTACCACTGTGTTGCAACACTAAGACATGCAGAACAGTGAGGGACTGGTTCTACATACATGTTAAATGCTAATGAGGTATTCCAGGGGAGAAGCATATACTAATTAGCTATGTGCTCTTCCCATGGAACTGCCTCTGGTAAGGCATTTAAGAAATAGTTCTGCTGTGTAAGAACACGGCTGCTCCTCGCCACTCATGTTAATGAACATGACCAAAAACTCACACTTATCCATTGCGATAAAGGAAAGTCACTGGGAGTTTAATGGACAGGAGGTAGTACTGTGGGGGCTGAGTGCATTTATGTATGTGAAGGGCTGCATGTGTGAGTGTATGTCAGTGTGTGTCTCTACAAAGGGGGACTTAGTCAGGGGATAAGATAGAGATGTGTGTGTGTGTGTGTGTGTGTGTGTGTGTGTGTGTGTGTGTGTGTGTGTGTGTGTGTGTGTGTGTGTAAAATAAATGAATATGTATGTGGATGTGTTGGAGAGCTGTCATACCTCCACACAGTCTAATGAGCAAATTCTGCAGCATTGGGTAGGGGGATTCCACTACACATCAGGGATAACTCTTACATCTTGTGCCTTAATAGATAGGTTCATAGGTTCATAGATTAGTACTAGGCTAACTTCCCTTGTGGGCCATTTTTTAAGCCTAGCCAATTACCTCATGTGCGAATCAAACCCTGCACCTTGTGTCTGTAAGGTGAACACTTTAACCATTATGCCAACCCCCTCCCCCTATGGCATTTAACATAATAGGATAGAGGGGCACCACTAGATACCTGGAATAACTTTACATCATTGTATCTTAATAGCACTTAGGAGCAGGGAAACTACCAGGGATACTCTATATAGTGTAGCTTAACAGCACTTAATAAAAAAAAAAAAAGGAGAGACAACATGGACTGGAGAGGAATGCTAGCCACCAGGGATAACTTTGCAATGACAGCCTTAATAGTACCTAGACAAGATGTGGTTTGGGGTGGGGACATTAGACACCAGGGATACTGTATGCAGCATACATTAAAGGCATTTCAAACAAAAAAGAAAAAAATTTCAGCATGAAAGAAGTGTGAGGGGAGACGGGCATTAAATACAAGGGATACTCTTCATAATGTGCTATAAAGTCATTAAAAGGATTGAAATCCTGCAGCCACCCATAGCAGAGAGAAAATATTAGTATTCTGTGTCACCACTAGACACCAGAGATATCTGCAAAATATTGGTTGTGTGTTTATCAAAAAAAGAAGAAAAAAAAAAAGCAAACATGCGCACACACACACACACACACACATATATATATATATATATATATATATATATATATATATATATATATATATATATATGTATATCTATATATATATATATAGAGAGAGAGAGAGAGAGAGATAAAGTCAAGAGAGACAGTGGGGATGGTTTCAGTACAAAGCCAGATGGAACACTAGGCAATATACCAGGGACATTATTTAACTATTACAGTGACTAACTTAAAAGTTAATACAGCAACAGGTCTATCATCACCATGTAGGTTCTGAACTGTAAGAAGAAGAATTAATCTCTAATATCTGGCATGACTCACTGATTGTACAGATCTGAGATTTACAAGGGCAGGGACAAAACTGTTAAAAGAGACATTAGATTTACTTCTTCTTTTGGCTTTTCCCAGTTAGGGGTTGCCACAGCGGAACTCCGGTCCGCTAATGATTGGCAGTAGATTTTTATGGTGCTGAGGTGCCAGCCCAATGCCCAACCTTCAATGAAGGCATGCCCATTCACGCATATCTTTCGAATGCCACTGGATCGAGGGGAGGACATGCAGACTCCACACAGAAGGCGCTCCAGCCGAGAATCGAACGGGACAACCTCTTGCTATGAGGAGACAATGCTACCGCTGTATCACCATGGCATAAAAGAGACATTAGATACATTGTAATAATTCAGGGACAGGTAAGAGGCACGTGGCATGTATGTGTGTCACAGAGTGGATGAGGAGAGTGCCTGCACTGACTCAATGCGTGGGCTGCCAGTGTTAATTACCATAGTAAAGTGCTGATCTGCACTTGTGGTTGTGAACAGTGATTCATAAATATGCAAATTAGCTGATAATGATGTCTTTCCATACTGCAGCTAACATGACTGTAAATCAGAAAATACTGCATCATGGAACTAGAACCTTATTACTACAGTCCTTACCATAAGGTCTGAAGTTTTTTTTCCTGAATCTCTGAAAATATATCAAAAACAAATATTATTTAACATATGTACAACTGCAAAAGCAAACTTTTATTGCCTGAGAGAATTTTAACAGTAACAAAACTAAAAATACAACTATATAGAGATTGTGAAGGGAAACAGTGGCTTCCCTACTAGTAGCTGAGTTAGACATCGATGAGATTTTAACTTGTTGTTCCCATTTGAAATAGATACAACTCACTGGGTCCGATTCCAAAAGACTTGCTCTCATTGCAAGTGACTGATTTCACTGAAAGCAGGCCAGTAACAGGTCTTTTGGAGTCTGATCTGTGTAGCAAGCCTATTTATAGATAGAACTTACACAGAAGTAAGCCACTTATACTGAGAGCAGGTCTTTTAGAATCACTGTAGTGTATAGGAGCTAGCAAGTTAGGCTGGTGCACGGCAAGAACACTTGTTAGACCCAAAATCAGAAAAAAGGCCAGCACCAAGGAAGGTTCAAAAGTAGTTTAATAAAACTGAAACTAGACCGGTTTCAGCAGCAAGGCTTTCATCAGTAGTATAGTCAGCAAAAAGCACTTAGTCATCATCTTATATAATGTTCTCTAAGGCATCTATATGACATCACTTCCTGATAAGTCAAAAATGCAGACAAGGCAAAAGTAATTGAAAAATACAATCAAGGCAAAAGTAATTGAAAATACATAGTTCAGTAAACAAAAAAGTTTGCCTAAGTTGCATGCATATCTCCAGATTATAATGAAAAAATCCAAAGAGACACAGTATACTGGTATATCAATTATAATAAACAAACTTAATAAAAACATACAATAAAGGGTAAATGCCCAAAAATAAACCGAAACAAAAGTCAGGTTATAAGAATTCTGGTGTTGAATACCAGCCACAGTATCCTAAAATGAGCTGAAATGCAAAAACCTAAGCAATGCAACCTGATAAGAAATAAGTACATATACGTAATGCAAGTGATGGTTAATTACAAATTATAATTTATCATTTAATCCAGGAGGGAAAAGCCCCCCAAGTTTAATGATCCCTTTTTTCTTTGGTATTTAGGATATCATGCCAACCTGTTTTAAAAGATCGATTCCTATGATATGATCAATGATGGTGAATGTAAATTTGGCAGTGGGATGTTTGATAACATGTCTATATAGTGCATTAGTTAATCTTCTGTTTCTAATGTCACCAAGGTGTTCAGAGATCCTGACACGAAACTGTCTAGACGTTTGGCCAATATAAAATGCATGACATGTACATGTGGCAAGATAAATAATCCAGTCTGAACTGCAGTTACCAAAAACTGTATGTCGTATATTTGTCCAGTGTTCCTACTAGTGAAAGAAGTAGTTTTGAAAATATAGTTACAAAACTGCAATGTCCACATGGATAAATGCCTGAAAGTTTATCTCCAGTAAGTGTTCTTTGAGTTGGAGTGTGATCCATGACCCTGGTTTTTATAGTGTGAAAATAGATTCCTAAAGTTTTGCCTTTCCTATAGGAAAAATAACATCGTTCTCCCAGATAATCTTCCAACAATGGATGAGAATTCAATATATTCCAGTGAGTATTAATAATATTTACTAAATTGGCACTATTCCTGCCATAAGTGGTGACAAATCTACATACATCTGATTCCTCATTATGAGTTTTAGTATTGTATTGGAGAAGAGAATCCCTGGATTTAGCATTACTAAATTGGACTGCTGACTCAATAGTACGAGTGGAATAACCTCTGGACAAAAATCTCTTGGTTAGATCCATTTGATGACTCTGAAGATCATCCACTGAGGAACAAATCCTTTTCATCCGCACAAACTGTGATTTCGGTATGTTCCGAATAATATGTTTCGGATGAAAACTATCAGCATGTAGAAGGGTATTATATTGTGAGAATTTTCTGTGTGCGGACGTTCTAAGAGTGTTATCCTCCTGTCGAATTAAATTGACATCCAAATAACTGATTGCACTCCTATTATATTCCACAGTGAATTCGATACCCCAGATGTTCCCATTCAAATGTTGAATAAATTCCTGGAGGTATTCCTCACCTCCTTTCCATATAAGCCAACAGTCGTCCAGGTATCTTCTCCATATATCAATCTCAGGTAGATATATGTTGTGCAAAGGGTCATATAAAATCATATCTTCCATGTAGCCCATAAAAGATCAGCATAGATGGGTGCAAAGGATGCACCCATAGCCGTGCCCTGTAGTTGCCAATAGCAGTTTTGTTGGAAATAAAAATATTTTTAGTTAGAATGTGTTCAGCCATACACAACAATAAGGTGTTCATCCCTGGGGGGTATAAATTGGTTTTATTTAGCCAGTATTCCAAGGCATTAATACCCGCCCAATGAGGGATGCTGGTATAAAGCGAGGATACATCAAGGGTACACATAAGCCATTCAGGGTCCAATTGAGACTCGGAGACTATCTGCAAAAATTCAGTCGTGTCCTTGATTCTTGCTCTAACACATGTTAACAGTGGTTTCAATTTTTCAGTTAGAAAAACAGACAAGGGTTCAGTGAGTGACCCAATGCCAGATACAATCGGTCTGCCTGGTGGCTGATCAATGGACTTATGAATCTTAGGAAGTAGATAAAGTGATGTCATATAGATGCCTTAGAGAACATTATATAAGATGATGACTAAGTGCTTTTTGCTGACTATACTACTGATGAAAGCCTTGCTGCTGAAACCGGTCTAGTTTCAGTTTTATTAAACTACTTTTGAACCTTCCTTGGTGCTGGCCTTTTTTCTGATTTTGGGTCTTTTAGAATCACAGCAGATTTGATATATTGGATGTTATTTCAAGGAACCCCAGAGGTGGATGGCGGGAATTGGAAATTGAAATGAAAGAGTTGCAGTGGCAACTAAAGTTAAATGCTACTTTGTCCCCAGGTATTAATGAAAACTTGTTTATACTTTCCATTTTAATAATGAAAGTCCTAGATTTATGAGGGTGAAATAATTTATCATTTTATATTCATTCTCCTGATATAAGTTTTTACTATAGTAAGAACATTGTTAGAATACGTAGAAGGTTTTTAAATATTTGAAAGGGTAGACATTTATTCTAATATCCTTTTCGTGTTTTTTTAAATTAAAAAAGGGTGAATATTTGCTTTTATTTTTAAGTTTGAGTTTATTATGTATGTTTTTACAAATTGTTTTGTAAAATGTTTTTTCATTGTTTTTCCCCTTAAGATGAATAAGTATTTCATTAGTTAATTAATATCACATGATGTTTATTGAGACATGTTTTCATATTTAATGGGTGGCATTATTGCTGTTTAATGTTCTGAAGAAGTCCAAACATATTCAGGGACAAAAGTGCATGACTTATTTTAATAAATATTCTTATGGTTATGGACTTGTTGTCATTTCGCAACCTTTACTGGGAGGTTTTATTCTGCTGCTTCAGACCTGAGTGGCTTTTTTTGTGTTACTGGTTGTATTGAAAGACACTTTCCATGCTATTATCTTGGTATGTATATATATATATATATATATATATATATATATATATATATATAAGCAAATAACTTTTTCTAATTAAACAAATAATAAGCTGGAGGAAAAAAGCAGAAGTCTATTTAGTCATTCCAAACATTCAGTAAGCTCTCAGGTTTGTCTGTTACCCCTTTTACTCTCTCTCATTCTTACTACTGCATATTTCCTTTTCCTAGAACGTTTTCTCCAAATTCTTTTCTGTGAATGCCTAAAACCACCATCTCAGATTTCATCAAGTGAAAGCTAATACTGTGCAATGACAAATGGCAATCCTCTTTCTGAAACAGTACTTTCCTATTTCAGTTCTGATCCTTGTCTTGCCTTTTTTTTTTTGTTATTAATGTTAATTGTTTTAAGCTGCAGAAGGGCGGCCATGGGGATGCAGTGGTTAGCATTGCCGCATCACAGCAACAGGTTCTCCGGTTCGATCCTCGGCTGGAGTGCCTTCTGTGTGGAGTCTGCATGTCCTCCCTGTGGTCATGTGGGTTTCCTCTGCATGCTCCAGTTTCCTCCCACATCCCAAAGACATGCTGTAGGTGGATTGAATACTCTAAATTGGCCCTAGGCATGAGTGCATGTGTGTGCCTTCTGTGGAAGGTTGGGTGCCGGGCTGGCAACTCGACACCATAAAACTCCACTGCCAATCATGAGCAGACAGGTGAGACACTGTGGCGACCCCTAACCCAGAAAAGCCAAAATCAGAAGAAGAAGTTTTAGGCTGCAGAAGGAATCTAGAGTATTCAACATCTTTAACACAACTGTTTACTTTATTGGTTTTATCTTTTGAGCTCTGTGTGTATGGTGTGATGGTGATGGGATGAACCTGCCCATTCCTTGACTTTGACAGTGCTTGAACCTTAGCTATAAAATTTGAAAGCCCAATATGCTTTCAGCAAAAGAGGAATGCCTCTCTACATGTGCAGACTGGGTTTGACTACTCCTTTCCTACGTCCTCTCTTTTTCCTCTCCTTCCTCACATAGACATGTGATTATACTTGCTGGTGTATGTGCATCTAGATTTTGGGCCCATCTGTTGATAGTTTTTTAGGCAGTATGAGGAAGACCAAAATCACCTACAGTGCTCAAACTATAGTGTTTTTATAATAGAACTAATGTCATACCACATAATGTGGATAATGCATAATAGATTGGTGTAAAATTAATAAACTGAGTAATTCAATGACTTGTATCCATAATACATGACGGATAAAAAATACAAATAGTAACAACTACTTATCAGCTTTATATTTCTGTAAAAGTGCGTACCTGATTTGATAGACAGTAGCTGAATAAGTGGTGGAATTGCTCCTTCTTTTTGAAACAAACTCCTGTTTGCCAGGTTGTTCGCACACAGCACTTGGATGCAGTTGACAACATTCACTAGTACATCCTCGATGTTAGTGTGTAAAAGCTTCACTAAAGGTGGGATGCCACCCTAAGAGGGAAGGAAAATGACAGCCTACTGTTATGCCTTGCACTTTCAAGTTTTAATATTTCTAAGTCACACTCATAATTCATGCATTGATATTATTTAACAGTGCAGAGTGGGTTTGTCAATACAGTATTAAGATATACCACCCCGGGACCAAACAGCCAGTTTCTAACCTAAGAATAAAAAAAAATAGTAGCTGGATAAAGAAAAATGTGGAGGACATCAAAGGGCATCTCTGAGAAGTGTCAGAAGCAGCTGCTAGTTTTTGGCTTCTTGAGTGAATACTACTGGTGTTCCTGTAGCCACGTCTGTGGCAGACGGCAGAAGATACTATGAAACCCTTAAATACAGGTGCATGCTGTTTGGCCTAACTGCATAGTCCTTTAATGACTGAGGAAAACACCAGGTATATATGCAGGATACAGCAAGATAGAAGAAAAGTAACAGAATTTATTAGAAGATATGGACACATCAGCTTATTCTGTTGGCCTGATTCCTTTACCTATAACACAAGCTGCTGACCAGATTTCATTCTTATTTTTTTCCTTTATTTTTACTTTTCCTTCATATAGGGATTATGTATTATGTTTTAACTTACATTTGCAACCGCTTTATATTGCTGATAATATTAATATTAGCATAAAAACATACTTCATTTTTATAGTATTCTACTCTTGTATCTTTTTTCTGAACTTCTCTTATAAAACAGATCCCTTTATTATGCACTTATGATACTTTGATTGTTTACCATATCATCTTCTATCTCATCCTTTCTAGGGTGTGTACAATAAACTCCTGGCATTTTGTTTTATACCAGGTTTAATCCAGGGCCTGTATCATTGCTTTTATATCTTTTTCTCCTGCTGTCCCTGTGACCTTCAAGTCCTCATTCCCCACTAGCCAATTTATTCACACCAACTTCATGGCATTTTTGGATACATGTCACAGGGTGGTACGAGATGTTAACTGTTGTTGTCATCTGTGGTGGATCAAGAAGTTTTCCAGTCTTCCTAAATCCCCCCATGGTGCCTAATAGATATAAAAAAGACAAATGGAGACAGACCAAACTAAATTCGACACACTTTTATTGAAAATAATAAAAACAAAGTAAAAGACAGGGTGGAGTTATGTCAGTCCTTTACTCTTATGAGGTCTTGCTATGGTCAGGACAAAAGTGCTAAGTCTTTTAATTTGTTTTTATTATTTTCAATAAAATGTGGCAAGTTTAGTTTGGTCAGTCTCTGTTTGTCTTTGTTACTGTTTAGTTTGATGCTCGTTTTGTGTTAGTTACCATTTTTTTTTTTAGATTTCCTCTGACTTTCTCATTTGCACATTGGTGGTGATAATACTATGGAATTGCCCAGTGAATTAACACTGCTGTTACAACAAATAGCCAAGTATGTGACTCCCCCACCACAGGATAACTGTAATCCCAGTTCCGGTTTCACCAACGTCTGTCCTTCCAATGTGATTGGTAAAGCCAGCCCTGAACTGTTTTCTCAAACCGAGCTGCCTCGGAGTAATACTAGTGGAGCTGCTAATGCCAATATGGCATCTAATATAGCTGGGTCAAATTACATCCAATTGCAACTGTCACCAGCTTGTGAAGTCGACCTTGATCTTTGGTTGCATCCACCAAGTTTTTCCTTTGGAGCTGATCCCAACAATCATCCTCTGAGATCACATCTAGATGAATTTCAGAAAAAGTTGCTCAAGATCCGGAATTTACAGCTTGAAGCCTTTTATCTGCTGGAATGTGCTCATTCTAATCAAGTCCCGAAGGGTCTTCGTTTATGGAAATGCTCTAATGGCATGGAATACAACTCACCCTTCTATCATGAATTGGTAAAGTTATTTAATGATACTGGCTTAACTCTGCTGAAATTCTTGATTAGACAGAATGAGCATAAAATTAATGTTTTAGACAATAAAAGTAAAACTTTGAATGCAGCAATTAATGTTGATTTATTGTTTTCTACAGTTAAGGACCAGTACAGACTTATTTTTAACAAAACTGATAGAATTATAGACAATAATAGGGCATATAAAGCCCAGATGTTGGAAAGGGAAAATGCAGATTATGACCAAGGGAGGGCTTATCTGGTACCGGGTTGACACCCCACAAGGGTTGATTCTTTTAGGAACAATTCTGAGGCAGTGATTGTTGAACCTTGGAATGATGAAGAGCATGGTGTTTTTTTTTTTCAAATCAACCTCAGATTTGACAGTTGGAGATGTTGGCCAAATGACGCAAGGAAACTAATCATGGATTCAATGCCAATTTGAAACCCCAACAAAGGGACAGTCATTCGAACTTTCAGGGCAGGGGCAGGAACAAAAGGACATAAAAATGAGTCTGTGGTTGTGGTGCAGATTTTGATGCAACAGTTGTCAATTTTTTTAAAGTTTATAATTTGTCTAATGTAGAAATTTCTGACGTATGCATGTCTGTTTTTAAAAAAAGGTTTTAACTTTATTCCTAATTTCAAATCAGGTATTGTTGATGCTATTCAGCTAAAATTATATGTTAGAAGCTTGAATCTGAAAATATTTTATTCTGATAAAGCCTCTATTTCTGCTGACAAAGTTATTGGTCTTAAGAAAAAAGTACTTTTATCCCACTCCCCCAACCCTTAGATTTCTGTCTTTGAGAAGGTGTGTGAAAGTCAATTCAAGAATATTTATAAACAGAAAAGTTTTTCTCCTGATAATCTGATGAAAGAAGAAAGAGTTAATTTAAATACCTCAATACATGATAAACAGCTAATGGTCATGAATTCGACAAGGATGGGGTGTTGTGATTATGAACAGCTTTGATTATTCCACCAACATGCTTCAATTGTTGCCCAATGAAGTGACTTATATGGGAATTTCACTTAGTGATATTAATATTGCTTAAAGTAAATTGGACATTTTGCTTTTTGATATGGTCATGCAGAGTGAGGTAGATCATGAACAATGGGAGTATACTGTTTCTAAATCAAAGATTACTTTTATTTTTGGTATTCCCAGGATCCACAAGTGTACATATTATTCTCTCCTGAGAACTATAATCTCAGCCAAAAGTTCTAAAACAGAACCTTTGGCTAAATATATTGATTTTAAGGGAGTGTTAGAATTAAAGCCTTATATTTAAAAAAAATTCTTGGCATCTCTGAGAGACCTTAAATAATTTACACTACAATGAAAATATAGTGTTTATCACAGTGGACATTGTAGACTTATTTTCCTTCATTTCCCACAATATTGGCACTGAATTTTTTTTTTAGTGTTTTATCTGAACATACATCCTTGGCC
Source organism: Protopterus annectens (assembly GCF_019279795.1). Classification (NCBI taxonomy): domain Eukaryota; kingdom Metazoa; phylum Chordata; order Ceratodontiformes; family Protopteridae; genus Protopterus; species Protopterus annectens. Next base: position 1,289,983,826 of record NC_056735.1, read on the forward strand.
ACCCAAGATATGTAAGTGATTACCACCCTTTTGGAATTAACCCCGAACAATAATTTTATCCATTTCAAGGGCGAATATTTCCATCAGGTGTCTGGGGTGGCCATTGGTGCATGCCAATATTGTTTTAGCGGTTTGGGAGGAAAAGGTAGTGTTCAGCCCTGACTTTCTACTATTGGTGCATGATTGTTAGAGATTTTTGGATGATGTCTTGATTTTATGGAAAGGCACTATTGAGCAATGGGGAATTTTTTATTCTCAGGGGCAGAACTCCACCACTTTTTTAAAGTTTACCTATATAATAGGAGTTAATAGGATTCTTTTTTTTTGGATATCCTTCTTGAAAATAACTTGTTATATGGGTGCTACACTTCAACTATTTATAGAAAGGATGCATTTTCTAATTTGTATCTTTATTTTAGTAGTTGTCACCCATTTCATCAAAGAAGGTCAATTGTCAATCTTGAAATGATGAGATTATCAAGGTTGATGGCTGATGACAACGTATTTGATAATGAGATTTACCATTTCATTTGTATGTTCATTGAGAGAGGGTATCTTATTCAACTTTTAAGGAACATTAAGGTGGAAGTTGTGGGTCTTCACAATGAACGGTTTGTGCCTATTTAAAAGATTAAATTTCAGACGGAGCAGAATGTAGGTGGGAACCTTAATGAAATGAGAATTAATAGACATTTTGATTTGTCCACCTCAGTGTTACCTCACAGCAAGGATATTTTTAGATATATTAATCCAGTAAAACATAATTGGGATATCATATTTCCTGATGAGATTAGGAGGCTTTTGGGTTTAGCCCCGATAATTGTATTAAGCAAGGGAAGAAATATTAAAGCCCTACTAGAGACTGACACTGTTAGCAGGAAATCGATTTTTGGACAAGGTGTAATGAGAAAACGTGGGTTCGACAAGTTTTGCAGATTTATACGAGTGACCCTACACAGTAGTAGATGCTTTTGGGAAAACTATTCCCTGCCTGGGAGATGTAATTGTAAGACCAACCATGTTGTCTACCTTGCTAGTTGCAATTCTTGCAATGTATTCTATGTGGGGAAGACAAATAGAAAATTGAGAGAAAGGATATGGGAACACGTATATATTAGGAAAAATAAGTCTACAAACATCCTTTTTAGGCATACTAGTGGGTGTCGAAATTATAAAAAGTTTACGTTCTTTATAATCGATTGAGTGGTGGTTTCAGATTTAATGGATGACTTTGATACACTCCTTGAACTTAAGGAACTTACATGGCAGCTGAGGCTAAATGCCCCAGTTAGCCCAGGAATTCACAATTCCTTGTCTTTAATTAGTATATTGAAAAAGAAGGCCAATATTGTATAATACATATTTTGTGTTTATTTTAAACATCATTTTATTTTATTGTTGAAGCATGTGTGAATTTTATCCTGTGACTTGTTGGTTATTTTAGTCATTTTTCACTTATTTATTTATTCATGATTTTATTGTTGGCAAGTCACTTTAATACGATAACCCAGCCACTGGAAATGCACAAGCCAGTGCATTTCTTTGTGCCGGTCCTAAGCCCAGATAAATGGGGAGGGTTGTGTCAGGAAGGGCATCCTGTGTAAAACCTGGCCAAATCATTCATGCGGACACCAGTAAATATTTACATACCGAATCGATCGAGATCTGGGTTAACAACGACTGCCACCAGTACTGTTAGTCAACAGGGTGCTGGTGGAAATTGGGCTACTGTTGGCTGAAGGAGGAGAGGAGGTGGAAGGCATGGCTGAAGGCAGGAAGAGAGGAGAAAGGCTAGACTGTGGTAGTGAGGGTCAGAACTTTGAATGTTGGCAGTATGACTGGTATAGGGAGAGCGCTAGCCCATATGATGGACAGAAGGAAGGTTGGTATATTGTGTGTGCAAGAGACCAGATGGAAGGGGAGTAAGGCTAGGTGTATTGGAGGTGGGTTCAAATTGTTTTATCATGGTGTGGATGGGAGGAGAAATGGTGTAGGAGTTATCCTGAAGGAACAGTATGCTAAGAGTGTTTTGGAGGTGAAAAGAGTGTCGGATAGAGTGATGTTTATGAAGCTGGAAATTGATGGTGTAATAATGAATGTTGTTAGTGCATATGCTCCACAATTTAGGTGTGCGATGGACGAGAAAGAAAAATTTTGGAGTGAGTTGGATGAAGTGGTGATGACTGTACCCAAGGGTGAGAGAGTGGTGATTGGAGCAGATTTCAATGTTCATGTTGGTGAAGGGAACATAATGCATGAGGAAGTGATGGGTAGGTATGATGTTAAACAAAGGAATGCAGAAGGTCAGATGGTAGTGGATTTTGCGAAAAGGATGGACATGGCTGTGGTGAATACATATTTTAACAAGAGGGAGGAGCGTAGGGTGACATACAAGAGTGGAGGAAGATGCAAACAGGTGGATTATATCTTATGTAGGAGGGCCAGTTTGAAGGAGATTTCAGACTGTAAAGTGGTGACCAGGGAAAGTGTAGTTAGGCAGCATAGGATGGTGGTTTGTAAGATGACGTTGGTGATCAAGAAGAGGAGGAGGAGTATGAGGGCAGCACCAAGGATCAAATGGTGGAAAGTGAAAAAGCGTAATTGTGAGGTGGAGTTCAGGGAAGAGTTAAGACAGGCACTGGGTGGCAGTGAAGAGTTACCAAATAGCTCAGTAACTACAGCAGAGCTAGTAAGGGAGATGGCTAGAAAGGTGCTTGGTATGACATCTGGACAGAGGAAGGACGACAAGGAGACAAGGTGGTGGAATGAGAAAGTACAGGAGAGTATACAGAGAAAGAGGTTGGCAAAGAAGAAGTGGGATTGTCAGAGAGATGAAGAAGGTAGACAAAAGTATAAGGATATGAGGTGCATGGCAAAGAGAGAGGTGGCAAAGGATAAGAATAAGGCATATGAAGAGTTGTATGAAAGGTTGGACACTAAGGAGGGAGAAAAGGACCTGTACCAATTGGCTAGACAGAGGGACCGAGCTAGGAAAGATGTGCAGCAGGTAAAGGTGATAAAGGATAATGAGGGAAACATACTTACAAGCAAGGAGAGTGTGTTGAGCAGATGGAAAGAGTACTTTGAGGGGTTGATGAATGAAGAGAATGACAGGAAAAGAAGGTTGGATGATGTGGGGATAGTGAATCATGAAGTGCAATGGATTAGCAAGGAGGAAGTAAGGATAGCTATGAAGAGGATGAAGAATGGAAAGGCTGTTGGTAAAGATGACATACCTGTGGAAGCATGGAGGTGTTTAGGTGAAATGGCAGTGGAGTTTTTAACCAGATTGTTTAATGAAATTTTGGAAAGTGAGAGGATGCCTGAGGAATGGAGAAAAATTGTTTTGGTATCGATTTTTAAGAATAAGGGTGATGTGCAGAGCTGTAGTAACTATAGAAGGATTAAACTGATCAGTCACAGCATGAAGTTATGGGAAAGAGTAGTGGAAGCTAGGTTAAGAAGGGACGTGATGATTAGTGATCAACAGTATGGTTTCATGACAGGAAAGAGCACTACAGATGCGATGTTTGCTCTGAGAGTGTTGATGGAGAAGTACAGAGAAGGTCAGAAGGAGTTGCATTGTGTTTTTGTAGACTTAGAGAAAGCATATGACAGGGTGCTTAGAGAGGAGTTGTGGTATTGTATGAGGAAGTCGGGAGTGTCAGAGAAGTATGTAAAAGTGGTACAGGATATGTACAAGGGTAGTGTGATAGCAGTGAGGTCTGTGGTGGGAGTGACGGATGTGTTTAATGTGGAGGTGGGATTGCATCAAAGATCAGCTCTGAGCCCTTTCTTATTTGCAATGGTGATGGACAGGTTGACAGATGAGATCAGACAGGAGTCCCCATGGACTATGATGTTTGCAGATGACATTGTGATCTATAGTGAGAGCAGGGAACAGGTGGAGGAGACCTGGAGAGATGGAGATATGCTCTAGAGAGAAGAGGAATGAAGGTCAGCAGGATTAAGACAGAATATATGTGTGTGAATGAGAGGGAGGATAGAGGAATGGTGAGGATGCAAGGAGTAGAGGTGGCGAAGGTGGATGAGTTTACATACTTGGGATCAATAGTTCAGAGTAATGGTGAGTGTGGAAGAGAGGTGAAGAAGAGAGTACAGGCAGGATGGAGTGGGTGGAGAAGAGTGTCAGGAGTGATTTGTGTCAGACGAGTACCAGTAAGAGTGAAAGGGAAGGTCTACAAGAGGGTAGTGAGACCAGCTATGTTATATGGGTTGGAGACAGTGGCATTGACAAAAAGGCAGGAGTTAGAGCTGGATGTGGCAGAGTTAAAGATGTTAAGATTTGCACTGGGTGTGACGAGGGTGGACAAGATTAGAAATAAGTATATTAGAGGGTCAGCCCAGGTTGGCAGGTTTGATGACAAAGCCAGAGAGGCAAGATTACGTTGGTTTGGACATCTGCTGAGGAGGGATGCTGAGTATACTGGGAAAAAGATGCTAAGGATGAAGCTACCAGGTAACAGGAAAAGAGGAAGGCCTAAGATAAGGTTTATGGATGTGGTGAGAGAGGACATGCAGGTGGTTGGTGTGACAGAGCAAGATGCAGAGGACAGGAAGTAATAGAAACAGATGATCCACTGTGGCAACCCCTAATGGGAACAGCCAAAAGAAGATGATGAAGTCACTTTAATACGATGAGTTCTATTATTTATGACATGCAGAGCTATGGCATTTGATTAGTTGGTTGTAAGTATTTATACATAATGGAGTTATGGCAGTCCTCTACTCTGATGAAGTCTTGCTATGGGTCAGGATGTAAGCACTAAATCTTTTAATTTGTTTTTATTATTTTCAATAAAACATGTGACAAGTTTAGTTTGGTTGGTCTCTGTTTGTCTTTTTTAATGTTTAGTATGATGCTCATTTTGTTTTAGTTGCTTAATAGATGCAGTGCTGGCCCAGCATTGCACAAATAGATACACACACACACACACACACACACACACACACACACACACACACACACACACACACACACACACACACACACACACACACACACACACATTAATTTAATAACAGTTCTGATTAATTGCATGGTATACTTATAATTGTTTATCGTATTTCTTAATGGAAACCATCAGTAAAGTAGCTAGTCAATCCTACTCAATATAATAAGTTTTACTTGTATCAATGCAGTAATCCAAATAAGTTGTCAGTTATTTTGATTTGTTTTACACAGTTTTAAATTAATGAAGCTATACTGTTCATTATTTTTGCTTACCTGCATTTTGCCTCAGCCATCTTTAATTTGTGCATTGACCCTTTTGCACATATAGTAGGATTCATGCTTTATATCATGCGTCAATCAGTATTAGGTCTGCACCACAGTCTGCCTCACCCAAAACATCCTTATTTCTCAGAAGAGTTAAGAGTCTGTTAACAAAAGACTCTCCCAGCTACATACTGCTTTAATGCTAGAGTATCTGTGGCTGCTGGTTCCACTGATGGTATGTGGTCGTTAAACCAAATTATACAATGACTGGCCTTAAATATTCAAAAACGAGCACGCTGATTGGCCAGCCCAACCAGCGTACCCATTGCAAATCCAAGAATATACTAACGGAAAAAGGTCTACATCTGTTTTTCAGTCACCAGCGTCTTATAGTCATCCTATGCTTTATGTTATGCAAGTAGCATTACTCCACTGCCCTACCAGTTTGTGGATTTACAGGTTTTGTAGCTATTGGCACCTCTTTCTGGTCAAACTAATCTATGGGCTTCATAATTTAGCGTTTTACTAAATGTACTAAAAAAGGCTAAATGCTGATTTTCCTCATCCAGGCCATCACTTGGTTAATCCCGCTTTGGTAATTTCAAACTACTACCACAGCTTGTTCGTGGCACTGCTAACTTTCATTTTCCCACATATCAAGCTTTTTACTTTAGGCATCTACAAGTTCAAATTTGCAGGTCTCCCGCCCAACGGACATTAGTATGCTGTATTTATAACACTCTTGAGGCCAATCTCCTAACCTCCATTCAGCTTGATTCCACTGTTAACTCGGCACATATCACATGCTTGTGAACGGAGCCCATTGTGAGCTTCTTCTACCCCTTGCAACCAGTTACAAATATTCTTTGAAATCATTAAAAGGGTTCTGACCATACTTTACCATGAAGACAGACGTAATTCTACCTCAGCTCAGTGCCCCACTACTTACGGAATATTCCTTTTTGCACCGTTAGAACTAAAATAAACAGGAAAAAAACATAACAAATGAAAAAATGGAGCTTAATATCCTTGGAGGAGTCAGCTGAGAATGTCTGATGAGGTGGATTCCAGAAAGGTGGAAGTTGATAGGGAGGAGTAATAGAGTAAAGAACAGTAATGATTATAAAAGTAGAGACATTAGCTGTGCATGGTAGCAATAGAGAAAGGAAGATCTCCATTGTTTTTTTAAGCTATCTCACTATATTATACAAGAACATAGCAAGATATCTTAAAAAAAAAAAAAACAACCGAGATCTTTTTTATGTTGGTACCTCTGCACAGCACTGATGTACTGAGTAAGCGTGGGAACACATGTTCCTTACGCATGCACAGTACATCAGAAAAGGCCCCAGAATACCAGAAAACCACAGAAGTGCAGCATGGAGACATTATACAATGACATTATTTAATAAAGGAAAGTATTTTTTCTTAAATAATGTCATTGCATAATAGCAATAACCCACGGCTGAGTGTGGGCAATGCTGGATTTACCCACAGTTGGCTTTGTTTGGTCACGAGGGCAAAGCCAACCATGGGTAAATCCAACATTACCCACACTCAACCGTGGGTTATTGTTATATGATTAGAAGGTGATGTGTAGATTTGTGTGCGTGTGTGTGTGTGTGTGTGTGTGTGTGGGGGGGGGGGGGTAAAGCAAGACACCAAACAAGAATAGTTTCAGTGAGTTTTTTCCTAGCCATTTCCAGTCACGGTTCATTAAAAATGATTTGATTGGACGAACCCATCACCTCTATTAATGCTACTGTATTTAATGCTTGATAAAATGTCAGATCTTCCAGGTGTTTTCTCAAAATATGCCATACAAAAATCAGTTAAAAATTCTCAGGTGTTCTATGCAGTTCTGCCTCATATTCAAAAAAAAACAAAAAAAAAAAACATTTCAAACCTCATTTAAATCTTTCTATAGAATCAAAGTTACTGAGGTTTTTGGATAAAACTGCTTCTGTAAAAACCTGCAGTTTTTAACATTAATTTTAAATTTTTTAGATGGTACTACTGAACTATGCATCAGTTTTTAGTTTTGTTGCATATTACATTTAGCATCACCAGAATTCTTTTGCCATCTAGAATTCTTTTTTTACAATTTCAGCACTTTTTCTGGTAGCACCAAAACAATTAATATGCCCACCATGTTCAGCTTTTTTTTTAATTGTGCTCATATTCAACCATTTTACTATTTATGCTTTAGTGGAAAAAACAAATAACTCTAGGATAATTTCTTGAAAAATGTCACTAAAGCCAGCTTCATCAACTCTACACCAGCACTGAAGACCAGATTTTCAACATGCAAAATGCACAATATACCACCATCTACGTAATTTCAAACAGTGCAGTATAATCCACATACCTACTAACCCTAAACCTAATTCTAAATGTAAGCCTAATACTATGCTTTCCCTCTAATTCTAATCCTAATACAGACTCCAACTCTAACTCTAAAGTGGGTGATTTGTACAGATAACAGCACATTCAACTATTATTATATTTAATGCAACATTTGACCAAACCACATTTAGCCAAATGTCCTTCATGCAATCGGCATTAATAAAATTGTTCTCAGTCAGTGAGCAACTACTCATATACAGACATCAAATAATTACACATCAGAAGCTCAGAACTCAAATGTAATGAAAACCTTCTAGTGCTTTGGTGATACTAGCATTCTAAGGAAGGTTTCATAGGCAACAGAATCATGTGTGATGGGTGTCTATATCTTTATTATCTATATAATGCAGTTTATCTCATTGTTTACCTTTTACTTTCATATTGTCATCTACTTTCTACCATCTGCTCTACTCTCTTCTTGTACTGTGCCATAATACCTCTGACCTAGCCTCTTCTATAAGTGCCATGATATAACTACCTATAATATCAAATGCTAAAACAAGAGGAAGCCTATCATCTTTGTTTGTGTACAGGATACATTGTCCCTCAACCCATACTCATTTCTCCAATATGAACTGTATTCTTCAACTCTCCATCATACGACCCCTCAAACTCAGTAACAATCATTTGTTTATTATTCACTTGTAATGTTTCAGCTTTATTTAAATGTTGGCACTTAAACGCAATCATTGCAAATAAAAAGGAAAACATCCACAGCTATTGAAGTATTTCTTTCGGTACACAGATCCACACATGAGTGTATTGAATTGTTGGAGTATGTATCCTAACATATGTTCAATTTTCAAAACCATCATCCGCCAGACACAAGTCTATCCTTCTGGCATTGTTCATTCAGCCTAAGAGTATGTCACCTAAATGCCTGTTGCTTCATAATAAGGTAACAAATCTCCACAGCTGTATCTGTTTGAATGTTCCTGACATCTCAGTATCAGAGATGTGGCTAAAGTCATGCATTGACAGTACAAACATACTCACACCCAGAAGGGTACAGGAGGCATAGCACTCACCTTCTAAGATAAAATCATTTGTACCTTACAGTCTGTTTGCCCTTCAACAAATACATTACTCATGACTTCATTAAAATTGTCAGTCAAACATCTATCACCATATGTGTCTCTGCATAATTCAAGTGTTGCTCACTCCTCTGCTGAGAATTCCTTGACATGACTCATAGCCAACATACCAGCTGAAAAACTGTTAGTAGGGGTCTAGAATGTTAAATGTTCATTAGCTGCTGGGTAAACATCTCTCCCTCCCTTGTTCTTTTTGTGCCAATGCAAACCAACCAAATGTCTACAAGAACAGATAAAACATCAGGTAAAAATGGTATTCTTGATACAGTGCTTAGTTTTAATATAAAATAACTCATACTGGCATCATGCCAGATTCCATTAGCAATTACAGTCTGGTATTCTCTGTATGGAACCATGCAAAACGTACTAATACCTTTCAATACAATAAAGTCAAGAATGAAAAGCCCTTTGACACCATCACTCTCATATATTTCTTTAAGCAAACCAACTTTGTTCCTCTAAATCTTTGTAACTTGACAACACCATCCCCTACTTATAAACAAAAGTATTGCATCTGGGTCCAAGGAGGTCATTGTTACACTGCACTTGGCATTCGTCAGCCCTATCTTTGAGTACAATGCCCCTTTGGTATGTACCTAACCAGGCACATCCAACTATTAGAATGTCCACAGAGGTTCCTCACCAAAACAATACAGGTCATAAGTATCACGTCCTATGCAGACCACCTCAAGTCCCTATTCCTGCATTCTATTTCCTACAGGCTGTTGAGGGGAGATCTATGCCTGGCATACAGTACATTGTCAGACTGCACCCTGATGGACCTCCTGCATATCTGCAAAATGAACAAACCAAATTTACCCATTCTAAAGACTTAAAGCTTGGCTGTGATACAAATAGGACCTGCTGGAGAGACAGGTATGTATCACAGAGACTACTCCTTCTCTGGAACAGGCTCTCACTTCCAGTGTAAACCACAGTACATACCTACATAATTCCCAAATCTAAAAAAAATCTCTAAGCAAAAGATATCCTGTAAATAATTTGTCTCCAGACTTCAAAATTATCTTTGGTACTGAGACCCCATACACCTACATCATTCTTGGATTTTTTCACACCAAAGCTGTGACTCCTTACAGAATTAATGTCCGCGTGTAGATGCTTAGTACCATACTTGACCATATATTATGCTCAGAATGTTGCTGCATATTATGTTACTGAAGTATTGGATTTTTCAGCAGTACCTCACACGATTCATTTGGATTCCATTCTTGAGCCTCTGCTGAAAATAGACTCTGCCCATTTGGAGTGCTGTGGTCTTCAAATGCAAATATATACTTAAATGGATAAAGAATGATTCACTTTGCTTTTACATTAGTCATTAGTTCATACAATTGACTGTTCACTCAAGATTCAGTCATTAACTTATTCCCATTGGTACAAATGGTACTGTACATTGCCCTTAACTTGAGGGCTTATATAAAAATTGCTTAATACTGTCATTTTCTCTAATAATCATTACAGACAGTTCACTGTAGATTGAGTAACCATAAACCATGACTATTTATAATATCCTTTAATTGCAAATGTTTTCTAATACATTTGAACTTACTGTATATTGTTTGTTACAATATTTTATAATGAATACGTTTGTCTGATAAATTATTTTGTAATTGTTGCTTTGCAAAAAACTTGTACATATTATTATCTGAAAATCAAATGGAGAAAAACATTAAAGTCAGGTATTTGTGTTTCCCAAAATCCCAAAGCATAATTCATTATAATATCAGTATCTCCTGAAGTATTTTTGTTATGCACAATCACTTTAGCTCTGTTTATAATTGTATTTTACTCACACATCTTGGCCAGCTTGAGGTTTTTTTTTTTATAATGTTATTTCCATCTCTTTTAGGCAGTGTCTACTGCTTCTGGAATGGAGATGGCTTCTGAGCTGGTCAGCAAAGAGATACAATACAAGCATTTTTATTTTGGTTTGTTGTTGTTCTACTGCACTCTCATCCTGTATGCAAACCCTACTCTTGAGTCTGTGTGTGTGTGTGTGTGTGTGTGTGTGTGTGTGTGTGTGTGTGTGTGTGTGTGTGTGTGCCACATTGTGTGAAAGTGTTAATTCTTTGAAAATTACTTGTGAATTTAGTGATGAAATGTCTGTCTTTATCATAAAGGCATTAATTCAGCATTTTACAGTTCATCTTCAATACAAAGATGATGTATGTTCCTCACTGAAATAAATCTTGAACTGGTACGTATACTGGCAGTATTTTCTTTCCTGTTTATACCACTGCACTCACCCCATTTCCTTCAGAAAGCAATGTGTCATTTCATAGTATCAAGACATGATATGATATCAAGAACTTCCTCTTGCAGCAACTGCTTCAGGTTTGAAGACCTTAGCCCTTGAAGACATCCATAGTTATGTAATTACTGAGACTTGGTTTCAGAACAATAATAGCATTTCCTTCCCATGAGGGTATTGTGCCTACCACACACTGAGAACATCTGGAAACTGTGGGACATGGTGACGCCCATATTTATTAGGCCACCTTAAAATGTTTAAAGGTCCTAAGGTATTGCAACAACACTGTCTTCTACACCATTTCTTCCCTGTCCCCTAAAGAAAATACTTATTACTTCCATCAAATTGATAAGAGGCTTATTAAGTCTATAAAGTCTTGGACCATTTTTGTGAGAGACTTTAATTACCCCTGTATCAGGCTTTTTCCTTACATTCAATCTCACCATCCTCCTTATCTATCTTAACTATCTTACCTCGTATCACACCATACTCAATGTTGCCTATACACCTCCAACAAAGCATACTTCCAGCCACACTCCTCCCACCCTGCACTAAAGCCTGCACATATCCCCAAGTACATATCACCACATCACTATTCCACCTAAGGAAGAATTCTCCCAACCTCTCCCAAATCTCTTATCACAAATAAGTACAGTCATCCTATCTAAACTGCTCAAACTATTACATCATAATATAAGCCATCTCCTAATCCTAGCCTTTGACATACACCCTAACCCAGGGTCAAGCCCTTGTATAAACCCACATCTAAGTCATGACCCACACCCAACCAGATACCTATGAATAGACCAAAAATAGCCTTTTACTACTAAGCTTAAATATCCATAGCATCATAACAAAGTGCACCTACTCCATGCTGTACAATCCACCTACTCCCCCAATATACTATCATTAATTGAAACCTGGCTAAAACCCACTACACCTGATAATGAATTCCTCCCAACAGGATACAATGTACTAAACCATGATAGGCTGTCTAAAAAAGGGGGAGGTGTAGCATTAATTTACAAAAACAACTTACAAATTGTCACCGTTAATCCTCATTCCCCACATTAATAATTCTGAACTTCTCCTAGCCAAACTCAAACTTAATGACAAAAAAATTGATCAATATTATTACTTGTTACATACCACCAGATAAGAATATTCCCTCCCTAGAAGCCCTCCTACAGTGGGTAAATCATAATCTACCCCAAGAAACCATCATCCTAGGTGATTTCAATATTGACTGGAACACATGCTCAACTACTAACCCCAACACCCATATTAACCTTTACAGCTTCTCCCAAATCATTCAGTCTAGCACTAGACTAGGAAACAGTAAAACCAAAGAAAGTCTCCTAGACTGGATCTTGATAAATAAGACCAACACTCCATACCATGCAGGAGTCCTTGCAGACACCCTTAGCAACCACCAACCCACAAACCAACTCTACCCCCCCCCCCATTACAAATTGCTTGGAACAAAAGTAACTTTGACCAATTCAGCTTCAAACTTGAACTAAAACACCATAACTAGAACATACTTAAAAGTACTACCCCTAGAACAAGCAGTAACCCAGTTCAACAATACTTTCCTACAGATCTTAAATACTCACGCTCCAGCTTGTACTACTAAACTCAAAATGAAAACAGTCCCCTGGATCACCAAAGAAACTAAAAAAAAAAAAGATAGCACAAAGGAATAGAGCCTGGCACCTATGGAGAGCCACTAAAACTTAGTAAATAGGGAACAATTCTAAAAACTTAGAAAAGAAACAAAAAATAATATTCTCCTGGATAAAAAGAATTATTTCCTACAATTGCAAAAGAGGCATCAAAACAACCCCAAAAGGCCTGGGCAGGAATAAATAAACTACTCCACCCTAGCAAACCCTCCATCCCATCTCCAACCTCCACTACCGATATCACAGATATATCTGACTCATTCAATAAATACTTCATAGAAGCCATCTCTAAACTAGCTCAAATCCAGCCCACTACTACCACCACTAATTTCCACAAACCTGTAGTTAGACCAAAACAATCTTCCAATTCCAACCCATCCCCACCAACTATGTCAAAAGATTACTAACAAAACTTAAACCTACCACCCCAGCAGCTCACTGCATCCCTGCAGAATACCTACATCTGGCAGCTAATGAACTTGCCTACCCAATCTCTATCCGCCTTAACAGATCCATATCTGAACATACCATCCCACCAATCTGGAAAACCTCCTACATCATCCCTCTACACAAAGGTGGTACATCCACCAATTTCTCCAACTATCCCCCAGTTGCCATCCTGTCCCCACTAGCAAAAATACTTGAAAAATGCATACACCACCAACTTATGCCATACCTACGTAATAACCAACTTCTCTCTCCCACACAACATGGATTCTGCCCCACCAACAGCACAACCACAGCCCTACTCTCTTTCACAAACTAAATAAATGTACAAAATGGAGCAACCAGTGTTGACCAAAACCACTAGTACAAAACATACATTGTCAGCAGTCAGGAAATCTCGAAAAGGTTTTTTTGTGTAGTCAAACACAAATAGCAGCAACCAAAGAATTCAGCAATAAAATCCACTTTAATAGTAAAACTGGAAAACCACCGGATTGAGCGCTTTCATCCCCTGACCGGGGATTTCATCAGAATCAACACTCATTTCATTTGAACCTATTTAAACACACATAAAATGACGTCACAAATTAATTCATTAGTAATAAATAACAAGTAAAAACACTTCTACTAATAAACTCATGTAAAATCATATATAAAAAATGTTAAAACTGAAAAGTTTTGTATCTTATTAATTTAATCAGCATATCTAAGTCATTGAATTTAATTTAATGAAATGTGGCTTTGTGAACCAAGATGGGTTTAAGGGAAATTGTTTCATTTAAGCCTGGGCTGTGACAGGCTTGTAACCTTATCTGCCATTTTCTCTCTCTTGTTTCTATGTAACTTCTATAGTCACCTCCTCTAGGGTTGGGCAATACTTTTTCTAAAATAGCAAATGTAAAACCATTAAAATTGGTGCATCCTTCTGAACGTTCAAAAAGTGCATTAGTGGTGTTGTGTGTGGATATTTGATAAATGTGTTCATAAATCCTGTCCCTCAAGCATCTCTTGGTCTTTCCACCGTAGAACACGGGACAGGATTTACACATTGCCAAATACACAACCCCTTTTGTCTGGCAATTTCCTTTGCCAAACCAAACTTTGGATTGTAAAGAGTTATGTAGTGTTATATTAATCTTATCACAAATGTATCTACATTGGGAACATGCCCCACACCTTGTGGTACCTTGTTTGAGGTTACCATAACCTCTAGACTTTCCCTCAAACAATTTTTTGAAGTTTATACCTGTTTTAAAAACAAACAAGGGCTTAGATTCTGCAATGGACCACAGGGATGGGTTACTTTTCAAAATGGTCCAATTCTTTTCTACTATATTAATAACTTAATTTGCCCTAGTCCAATATGGAACAACCATGGCTCTTTCATAACTATCAATGGTGGTTTTCCAGTTTTACTATTAAAGCGGATTTTATTGCTGAATTCTTTTGTTGCTGCTATTTGTGTTTGGCTACACAAGAAAACCTTCTCTTTCGCAAACCACATTAACCAAAACAAACACTTAGGCAAACTAACATCTGCCATTATTTTGGACCTGTTAAAAGCCTTTGAAATGCTCAAGCATCCTAAACTACTCCACTCCCTCATTGATCTGGGTGTTAGTAATCATGCATTAGCCTGGTTTCAGAACTACTTAAAAGGAAGGCAACAAGCAGTTTGATGGGACAACTATCTATCCCCACTGCTATCCATTACTATTGGAGTCCCACAAGGGTCCATTCTAGGACCCCTTCTATTCTCCATTTTCATTAATAATCTCCACAACATCTGCCTAGATGCAACTTTCATACAATATGCAGATGAATCAACAGCCATCTGCTCACCCAATGATCCTCATGAACTCCTCTCTATCACCCAAAAAACCTTCCAATTTACCAAAACATGGTTTCTTAACAAAAAACTACTACTTAATCCCAAAAAATCCAAACTGCTGCTAGTCAAACCTAACAAATCCACCACAATGCCCAACTCATTTAATATTGTGTCCAGAGATGGTACTATCATCTCTCCAGATACTCACACTAAATTGCTAGGGGTTACCATTGACAATAACCTCAGATTCAATCTACATATAAATCAAACCATAAAAAATCCACAAAACTTCAGCAGTCTTTACAAAACTAAACCTTTTCTAACTCAACCTGCCAGAGTAACCATAGCTCAAACTCACCTCCTCTCTACCCTATTCTATGTCGCACCCATCTTCACCAACCTACCCAAAACAGAAATTTCCAAGCTCAACATCTGCTACAATCAAATATCTAAATTTGCCACTGATGCCCCTACCTAGCCCACCACTGTCTCTCACTGCATCAACTTAGCTGGCATGAGTTCCCTAATATCTTATCATTCTACCAGCTTTCTTTTGCTCACAAACTCCTACTACTTCCAGATAAAATCCCAGCACTATCCAACCTACTAAAACTACAAACCAATCCCAGACAGCTTCGATCTAGTGATAAAAAACTTGTCAATGTGATCAAAAGCAATAACACAGCAGGTGATTCCCTTCTTCCAGAATTACATAGGCAATATCTGGAACTCCTTACCTTCTGCCATTACCACTGCCAACTCTAACATTTCATTCAAAACACCACTCAAAGAACACCTAAAACTCTCATGGATATGCTCCTGCTCCCCCCAAGGCTGACCTCCCATTTCCACCCTCTTCCCCATTCTTTTAGTCCCTGTTACATCCTCCCTTGACGTAAAATAGTAACTCCTACTTATGGTGTCTCACCTCCTGACATCTACCCGGACAGTTCTAAAGTATTCTCCTTCCAACTTGAACTCCACTACTAGTCACAAACTGAATCCCTAACATCTCACCTAACCTCCTCTTATTTAGGTCTGTCTCTACCAACTGAAATACTGTAATCTCATGGTATTTTTTAAAATTAATAAGTATGTAACCTTTTATATTTTGTGTTTATCAATGTTATTTGCATACTATGTTATTTCATTTGTAAAGCTTTTTCCCTGGGCCTCCATTGAAAATGGGCATGTATCCAGTCGGACTCTCCAGGTCAACAAATGTAAAATAAGTAATTAAATAAATAAATCTTCAATAAATAATTCTAGAAATTCCATGACTTTATGAACACCGACTCCTTAGTGCAAACTGTCCCTGCCCTCATCATATGTATTAACCTCTCTGACCTTGCCTTTGACAACTGCTATTCCCTTCTGTCTCACAACATCAGTCTCTAAATCCCTGGTAAACTCTGGTCAATTTAGGTGTTATCCCCACCCTCAGATCAAGACTTCCTACTTTTGAAAACCACACAGTATTTTGATATTATTATAAAGCCACTTTATTACTAATTACAGATATCTAGGACAAGTAAAACTGTTTTATTTTGCCAAACAAACTCATTTATGTTGCAGCCTTTATCTTAGCATAATCCTCAGAATTCTACTCCCTTATGAATAGATGTATTGAAGAGGCCATTTACATCTGCCAAAAGAACTGCAATAAATTCAGAAATGAGCCAGTACACTAGAATATTTATATAAATCAACTTTATAGAAAAAAAAATCTGTCTCCCACACTCAAAGCTCAAAACTATTAAGCAAGATGCTAGGGTGTACAATTAGATAACTCAAAGCCAGTTACGAACATATAATTACTTCCAGTACCAAAGGCATCCACAATACCTTCTTCAGCTACACTAGGAAACTCAGAAACACTAATGCCCAAAGATTTCTAACTAGAAAAATTCTCTGGTGTAACCCACTTTAAGCTATTCTAATGGGCTAAAATATCTACCCCCATACTTACTCTTTTACAGGATCTGGAGAGTTGATCCTTACCTAGCATTCCATGCTTTGGAAGACCTTTTATGTTTTGAACTATTTCATCTTCACAAATCAAACAGCTCAACTAATACCCACTCCAGGGGCATAAACGTCCACTATAAGAGTAAGAGTACTTGCTGGTGTAATAGGTTTGTCATCTGGCACATCTCCCATCTTTTGAATAGACTGCCTCTGCACATATAGCAGAATACATTACTTGTTTAAAAGTAAATCTTAGCAATCAGATGGGTATCTGTAAATATATTTCTGACATTAAAGCTAAATATTTCCTGTCCTGAGGAAACTAGTCTTCCCTTATCATTACAAAGGTGATGTGGTTAATCTTTGTGATGTGTGATCCTAAAAAGAAACTTCCACAGGAGTGACCAGTATAATTTTAAATCTCCGTATTATGGTTGGAGGCTATGGGCAAGGGACTCTTAGCAAAATACCTAATAGCGCATCACAGACAAGAGAAAGACCAGATGTATGAAGAGAAAAGTCAGGCAAATCATATTAAACCCAAATGCTGAGTTGTGTGACTGTGAGTACAGGTAATTAAATGCATTAGGGGAGTCAAACTACATAGAAGGAAAGCTAGGGAAGATTTGGACTAAAGGTTAAAAGGGAAAAATAGATAGTGGAAATATCACAGTGGTCTCAGTGGCAAGGTTAAGACAAGAATAACAAGGAGTCAGCCAGTGTACTCTAGACAGACCAAGGCTGCTCTTGGGAGAAGGAATGAGCAGGAGAAGTATGAGGGAGACAAAAAGAGCAGTATATGATGGGGACAGCAGACACAGGTTATTCATTCAAGCTAAAGGGCAGTGGTTTGTCTTAGGAAGCTTTGTGACCAAAACAGGAAGCATAGCATGTGGGTGGGAGTGGAGGTGGCAAAGCTTCACAGGAGAGTTGGAGTGCTACAGTGGGAAGTAAGTTTACTAGTCAGTGGAACAGAGTGTGAGAAGGAGTGCAAGGTAGAAGAGTGCAGGATAGTGAGAGCCAAGATGATGAGGAACAATAAAGAAGAGGAAGGTTTTGAGACATCAGGACTTAAGTAGCAAGTAGTCAATAATGCAATAGGGAACAGGAAGAAAAGAAGGGAGAGCAGTGGGATGAGTGGCAGGTGGGAAGTAAAATAGGACCTTGGTGGCAAAAAGGAAAAGAGGCAGACAAGAATATGTGTGGTGAGCTACTGAGTAGTAGGTGGCTGTGTGCATGAAGTAGGCAAGGCACTGACAGGAACAGAGGAAGGGGATGTGAGGTTAGAATGCAGGGTTTACTACAGGAAGGAAGAAGATAAAAGGAAAAGTGTAAGAGATTTGGCTGGGATGGAGGCAGAAAGGAAAGTCATAGTAAGCAGGTGGCCAGGTGGAGAAAGAGGAGGGAAAACAGAGAAGGACAGAGGTCAAGTAGGCCTAGCTTAGAAGGAATATAGGGGAATCTGATGGCTGAGGACTCATTTATTATGGGCAGTAAGTGGATAACTGGAAGACGTGAAAAGCTTGGTTAAGGAGGAAATTACTCCAGGCCTGCCCAAAGGCAGCAATGGCCAAATAGTAACCAAACAGTTATAAATAAAAGCGGTATTGGTAGTTGTCTGCATAGGAAAAATAAGCTGATATTGGGTGCTGTAGAAAAAGGCATCAGAAAGGATCACAGGTTATAAATTTATGTAGGGACTTGTGAGGCACAATGGCAGTTTCATAAGTACTACTTGCACTGAGGAACCACTGTCTCAGTAAAGAGAGTATCAGGTAGCCTAACTAACTGTTGGGTCAGGGGTTAGGAAATGAGCAGGATGTTAGGACAACAGGAGCATGGGAATCCAACAAGTTATTTAGCATGGGCGGACTCAATCTCAGCCCCATGGGACAGCATTGCTAAAGAAGGGGATGGAAAAGCACCTCAGAATTACTATGCCTTTACAAACAAGGATAGAATGGCAAGGGAAAAATAGCCATTGTCTGAGATAGTATTACAGAATGACAAGATGGGGAGTGGAGCTAGGCCGGAATGAAGAATTAGTTGAGAGGGACAGTAAATGGAAGAAGCTAAAAATAAGGAAAGGAAAACCAGGTACAGAGGACAAGGGACACAATAATGTGGTGAGGAAAACAGCATTTCAAAAAGTAGGTAATAGGGATGGAGCAGGGCATGATGGTAACAGCAAGGGAAGTAAAGAAATGGAATTAAAAGTTCTGGAGTAGATATCAAAGAAAACACTAGGGAGGATAAAAAAGTGGTATATAGAGTATATGAGAAAGATGAAAAGGAAGGGGTACTGACATGTAGGATAGGGAGGCTGGCAGAGGGAGGGATGTAAAGATAGCAGGTTCAGAGTAGAACTCATCAGTCCAGAAGAGTTGTTAGGAATTTGAATAGAATGTGTAGAACAGGATGAGACATGGTAGGATAAAATGAGGAAAGAAGACAGGGCAGCCAGATGAGGAAGGGGACGAGGAACTTTTTTCTTGTAAAATTGCTGTTGAAAATTGTCTTGTATATTGCTACATTCTACAGGCTACCCAATGCAACTGTTAAAGATGAAGAGTTGGTGAAGGACAGCACTAAGTTATGGTCAGGAAAGCAATTGTTGAATATGACATGACAAATAAGTATGTCTGAGGCAAATTGAAGCATTCCATCATCTATTGGGGAGGAGAAGATGGGCTAATCAAGACAATCATCATAATATGGTTTGAACATAAGGTAACAGCCACAACCAGGAAAAGGAGAAGTCTTGATCTAGTTTTCTGCAAAAAGGATGAGATGAGGGATGTAGATGTTAGGGTTTTGCTGATGAACAATTACCACTCATTGGTGTTGGTCATACTAGCCAAAGAAGAGGAGAAGGTCTGATTACAAAGATCAGACTATGAGGATATATGCAGAGCACCTATGGAAAGATAAGAGAGTCAGCAAGCAAGGGTCTTGTGATATAAGAAGAGCCCATGAGTGGAAAAACTGTGGAATATAATAACGGGAACTATCTGAGCTGAGTTTGCAAAGGTAAATGAAAAAGGAAACTTGCATAGTACATTTGAAAGATGAAAATTGGAACAAGGAATAGAAACAGAAGGGATGAAAGAAAAAGGAGTTGATCAGTGGGTGACCTGTGCAGAGGCCAGAATCAAGGCACCAACATGCACATGGAAGTTCAAGGGAGAAATGGAAGAAACGCTCACCATACATATTGAGGTAGAGAAAAAAATTACACTTTTTGTAAGTGGAAGAGACAGAAAGAAAATGGGTGAGCAAGTAATTGGCTTGTGGAGGTCAGAATTCCAAACAGGACAACAAATTTAGTGAACATTTCAAACCAATATTTTTCACTGGTGTTCACCAAAGAAAAAGAAGTCAGGATATCTAGAAGAACAAAACAGAAGAAAAGAGTGGATGGACAGATGAGGTGATAACAGCTGAGGAAGTTCAGAAGGAACTGGGGCATTAAATGAGGATAAGGTACAAATACCTGAAGGGATCCCTCCCAGGATCTTAAAGGCAGCTACTGTAACACTAAATGGAACTTTGTCAGAGCTCTTTGCCATGTCATTTTAGAAATTGAATGGTCTTTGGAGATTGGAATCAAGTGACATGGCATGTCCATCATAAATATGGAGCAAGAAGCAGCCCATGGAATTACAATCCAGTAAGTCTAAATTCATTACTGGACAAAATGATGGCGAGTTCACCTGGAAGTCAAGGCTGTCAAATATTCTGAAGTACACTGAGCTGCAAGACAGATTCTAACATGAGCTCACAGCAGGAAGATCTTGTGAGACTAATCTGATTCAGTTCTATGACTAGGCAATGAGAAAGATGAAAAGAAGCAACCCTGTGGAAATGACCTATCTGGACTTCAGCAAAGACTTTGACTTAAATCTTTTACCAGAGCCTTCTTGCGCAAATGAGGGGAGTAAGAAAGAGAGAGTAGTAAATTGGTTAGAAAACAAGGATTGAGGATAACTGTTTGTGGAGAGGGATGGTTGGGGGTGACAAGTAGTGTCTGCCATGGTTTGGTCCAAAGTCCAGTCTTATTTAATGTGGGTGTCTCCAGTGTCACACAAAGTATGGAAAACTGTATCAATCTCTTTGCACATGATGAAGAATTTGGAGGAGTGCTATGTTATCAGTGCACAAGCCTAAATGGGGCTTAAGGAACCAGGAGGCATAGTCTGAGAGGTGGCATCTTTGCTTGTACACTTCCAAATGTACAGTGTAAAATGTGGGGAATAATAACTCAGGGTACAATATGTGCTTTTAGGTGCAGAACAGAAAAAAAAAATTGGGCATTATTACTACAAAAAGTATGACCCATCTTACTCATTGTGAAAAGGAGGCAAACCAGATGTTAGGGTGTATACCCATGGCTGTGGTGTGCAAGGATAGGCAGATGATGATGATGATGATGATACACATATTCCAAGTCTTTGTTTTTCTTCATAGGGAATACTGTTCAATCTTTTAAGGTCTTATAAAGAGAAGCAGATCACAGTGTCGGACAGGGTGGAGAGAAAGGAAACCTAAGTGAGGTGGGGATGGAGGGGAGGGCTGTGTGAGGAAATGCTTAGGGATTTTGCTAGACATTGACAGTGGAAATGATGTTGAGTATATAAGGTATTTAAGCAGATATGTGGAAGAACAATTGGTGGAAGGTGTCAGTGACTAGCAGTTCTCCCTAGCCGTTATGAAATGCAGCTTCATAGAGAGAGCAGACCACTAGAATGACTTACAATGGGTAGTAAGGCCACTGGGACATAAAAATGTGTAGGACCCAGAGTAAGACTAGGGGAAGAAGAGGTGTAGCTGTCCTGGGTTAGATGGAATAAATGGACTGATCAGAGAGACTCACAGTCACCTTACATTGACATTTTTAATATTATGCGCTCTAGGTAAAGTGTATTCACAAAACTATTGTGTCCATAGAAAAGGAAGCAGTGTACACCTTTCAGCAGCATACATGTGATGATACTGGGCAGGCAGGTCATGCAACCATATATAAACTTAGGTCCTGGACAGCAGAACAAAGCCTGTAAGATGGAAAGACTGATAAATGTGATGTGAAGCAAGAAACATGCAGTGCAACATAAGGATAAGACAAAATGCACTGAACTGAAAATAGACAGCACATATGGAGACTTTTCTTTCATTTAGATTTACAACGTACAAGTTCTGTGATGACATTTTGATTGTTGTCAATGCGAGCCATATCAGCAAGGATCAGAGAGCAGCGAGAATGCAGTTCAGCTTGTTCTGAGTGCAGCAGCTGTATGACTACTGGGATTGCACCAACAGCTGAGAGAGTCCTGGACACAAGGGGTTCCTGTGAGATATTGCAAAGCACTGCAGAGGATATGCACTGCAAGTTTATATCTGGACATCCCAGCAGCTCCACCAAAGCAGGGATTCCACCTACAAAGGGAAAAACATTATATGATTATCTGTGTCATGAAAAGAAAACATCTCAAATATTTCCTTTTTATACATATCTTAGAGCATTATTTCTTAGATTTTAACAGTTTGTCAGCAGTCATTCTTAGAAAAAGTACAACTGTGTAAGAACTTACCATAACAGTAGCTAACCAAATGGATCACTACTGCAGTATTGCTCAGAAGTGGGATATATCCTGCCAAGGATACCATACATTCTGCATATATACCAAAGCTTGGGAGCTTTCTTCTCATGCTACACATCTGAATTATGACTTAAGTGCAAGAGTACATGCTAGTATATAAGGATGGATAAGTGGGAAGTTTCTCAGAGCTGCCTTGTCCCACAAAAAGAAAAACTGAGGCTACGAAAAATAAGAACAAGACTTATTTTAGGAATCATTTGATCTTAAAATAAGGAGAAAAAGGAGGATTAATATGCAAACAGGCAGAAATGGCTTACAAATGTCCTTAAATAGAAGAATATTCCAGTCCAGAGCTGAGCAGCTCAAACATGTATGTAAGGATAATAGGGACACCCAGTCCTTTCTCATGACATTAAATCAAATGCGTCTTACATTTAGAAATGTAAGATTTTCTTGTAGCAGATTTTGCAGTCTCCTGTAATACCTGCAGCATATCCTCACAAAAAAGGTGCCCGAATGATATTAAAAGCCTGTCAAATAAACTGTCAGGTTGGAAGTTTGCAAATTTGGATGAATGACAGAGCCCTTTTTGTTGTGGGAGTAAGTCCATCCTGTGGAGTAACTTGTGATTATTGCCACTGGCTACATGAAAAAGAATGGATTATCAATGTTCTATGGGTCAAAATTCTAATATTGTGCTTTAGATAGCTAACAAGCTGTGCAACAGAACCCATGTGGTTAGAGTCACAGGTGCAAAAGACTTACCAGTGGTTTACTACAGGATTCATTGTTGGGCCCTTTTCTATTTTTCATCTGTTTCTTAGATATTCAGGCATATTTTATTGGTGTATTAAAGTGACACCAACACTGGTGGAAGCTCAGAGGACAGTGAAATAGCAGACCGCTTGATCTGTTTATGGGACTGATCAGAAAGGGTTTTCATGCCTCAAATGAAATCACAGATAATCCTGGTTTACCAGAGTATCAGGGTGAGGTTTTCTTTTTATTTTCAGTCTTTACCTTTTATGATTTCTCTTGTTTTTTCTGCTTCTGCTAATCCATGGTGCTTAACATAGAACTTTTTTCTTAGATTTTTTTCTTAAGAATTAAGACATTTTTAAGTTAAAAACAGGTGTAATGATTTCTGCAGCCTACAAAATTTTTAGAAAAATGCTTACACTCAAAAGTACAAACAAAATAAACAGTGGATTTTTGATAATCTTTGATTACTATTTGCCTATCATAAGCACATTTATTGACTGGTTTTGAAGCCATCCTCTAGTTATTCATTGTTTATTTTGAAAATACTGCAAATAAAATCTAAATAGGTGAAAACAAGTAATTTTGTTGGGAAAATAACAAATCAGCTGAAATAACAAGCCAATAGATATTTGAAAACATTCTAGCACTACAGTAGGAATATCAAGAAGAACTAAAAGGACTGTACAACAATGTGGCTTATATGTGAATGAATGTCACACCACCTGCATCAGCACTTAAGTAGGCCCAATATTAACACTGGCTCTTGAAGGGTAAAAGACAGTAATTTTTAAAAGTCTTGCTGAAAGACTGGGCACAAAAGGTAACTAAACACAAATGCTATGATTTACTGTTGCAGTACTTTCCCTAGGAAAGATCTGAGATTATTTTAGTTACCTTTTTGGACCTTTTCACAACATTTGCAAATGTATTAATCTTCTTCAGACTGGGGCACCAGAATTAAACACAGTAATCTGAGTGATGTTTATCAGTTCCAGGTTCAAGGAAAAGATGATTCCCATCAGCCACTCTGTCATTTTCTAGACTATCTGTCCTGGATGGGGCTGCAGTGGTAAAAGCTGAGTAGTGCAGATGAGACAACCTTTATACCCCACAACAGTCCCAGCTTATCCTCGAGAATCCCTAAGCATTTCCAGGCAAGACTGGGGATATAATCTCTTCAACATGTCATCTATCCACCTTGGCACCTCCTTCTAATGGGCAGTGCCTTGCATACCTCCCATCAAAAGCATCCAATGAAACATCCTCACTAGGTGTCCAAATCACTTAAACTAAATCCTGTCAACCCAGAGGAGTAGTAACAATACTCCAAGATATTCCCAGACTGTAGAACTCCTTACTCTGTTGCAGAGAGTGAGACAGTTAACCTGAGAAGGAACTTCATTTCCACCACTTCTATGTGTAATCTTATGCTGTTGTTCTGTAACCAAAGCTTATGACAAAGGCAAGGACTGGGACACAGACTGACCAGTATATTGAGAGCTTTGTTCTAACATCCATCTCTTGCTTCATTACCCTAGTCTGGTAGAACACCTACTACTACTGTAGCAATGCAACCATCTGTTGTTTAAGTTTACTATGTCCTCTGCCTTCACTTGTGAGCAAAATCTTACAATATTTAAACTCCTCCACTTGGTAATTGCCTCCTTTTTACCTTTGAATAGTAATCCATTTGCTTCCATTAGAGCCATTAACTCTGTGCTGCTGAGTTTCATTCCAGGCTCTTTACACTTAGTAATGATCTGTTTCATGGCACACTGGAAGCCACAGCCACCTGAGATGAAGAGGACAACATTGCTTGCAAACAACAGAGGTACAACCATCACATCTCCAAAATCGATACTTTCCAAACTTTAGCTGTGTCTTGATATCCTGTCAATGAAACTCATACTAAGGGAGATAAGACAAATCCTTGATAGAGTCTTTTGTTCATATTGCAAGTATCTGAACTAAGTCTTAGGCTGTGGACAGAATTATTGCACTGAAAATAGAGAGATGAATGCACACAGAAGTACCTGGGACCCCATCCTCAAAATCTTTCTGAAGTACACGATATAAATATCAGTCCTAATCAACTGTTCTATCTCTGAGCAATATGTACCCCATCTATGGAAAATATCCCACATCATTCACTTACACAAAGGCAGCCCCCTCTAAGGATCTAACTAACTACCATCCCATAGCCATACTCTCCCCTCTAGCTAAAATCTTAGAAAAAATGCATTCACTCCCAACTCCTTGTCCACCTCCTTAATCACAAATTCCACTCCCCCACACAATACAGCTTTAAGCCAAAACTTAGTACCAGTACTGCCTTGCTATCTTTCATGAACACCATTTAAGATCTTATAAACAGAGACTAAATGGTCTCCTCCATTTTCCTTGACATGTCAAAAGCCTTTGACGCTGTCTCCACCAAATCCTACTAAATAAACTATCATCCCATGGCCTGAACACAACAGCCTTGTCCTGGTTCCATAGTTATCTCTCTAACCGTCAGCAAGCCACCAAATGGGAGAACACCCTGTCTCCCCTTCTACCCATCACTGTTGGTGTACCCCAAGAATCCATTCTTGGCCCCCTTCTCTTTACAATTTTTACTAACAACCTCAGCTCTTCAACCCACCTAGCCTCCATAGTCCAATACGTCGATGACTCTACATTAATCTGCACAGCTCCCACTCCTCAGAACCTACAAACAAAAATGCAAAAATATTTCCAGGACATAGAAAACTACCTCACTAGCCATCAACACATACTTAACCCCAACAAAACCAAGATAATTGTCTTCAATTACAATAAAGCGAAAACAATCCTGACTCCACTTTCTATCCTTTTCACAAACGGAACCAAAATAGATCCCACCAGCCAAGCCAAACTTCTAGGTGTCACAATCAATGATAACCTAAGGTTTGACACCCACATTTCCCTCACCATCAAAAAAGTCCACTCCAAACTTGGCACCCTTTACAGAATTAAATCTTACCTTAGAGACAACTCCAGACTAGCCACTGCCCGCACACATCTACTCTCCACCCTCCTCTACGGCTCCCTAGTATTTACAAACTTTCATAAATCTAACCTAAATAATCTAGAATCATGCTACAACAAAATCGCCATGTTTGCCACAGGCCAGCCTTACAGAACCCAACACTGCTCTGTACTCTCCCAACTTAAATGGTTAGAACTACCAAACCTTCTAACATTTAACCAACTGTCCATAGCCCACAATATAATTCACAAACCTAACAACTGCCCAGCACTCACCAATCTAGTCCAACCCAACAGCAATCCTAGAGCTCTAAGATCCACAAATAAACTATTGTTAAAGATTACCCAAGCCCACAACACACAGGGCACTATCCTTTTTTCCCCATAAAATTGCCAAACTGTGAAACACTCTTCCTCAACCTATGGATAAACACCCCAGCATTCATGAGTTAAAAAAAACCCTTAAGGAACATCTAGCAAAACATACTGGCTCTGCTCCTGCCATACTCCTGGTTAAGCTTCCCACTACTCCCTTATATTACCCTAAACTAGTTCATTCTCACAGCTACAACTATTAACTACTGAAGGCTATCTTGATTCTACACTCAGTTTCAGTGAGCAATGTATACACATATACTGCTTTGTCTTTAACTGTTATGTAGACTGCATTTCTCTATCTTGCAATTACTGTATCACACTGTTCTCACTATTAACTCATGTGGCCAGTTTGTATCACTAACTGTGCCATTTCTTGTTAAATTTGTTCATTTATTTGTTAATTATTTGCTAATTATTGTTATATAACTAATTTCTTTACTGATTGCTTTGTACATTGTTGATAATGTGTTCAATTTGATTGTTTAATACTGTCTATTTGTATGTATGGAACTTTTCTCCTTGGGCCTCCGCTGAAAATGGGCCACATGCCCAGTTGGACATTACCCGGTAAACAAACAAAATAAATAAATATGCCTTTTCAAGGTTTTCAAACACATGCAGACTATATTTACAAACTCCCATAACCCCTTCAAAATCCATGCAAGGACAAAGAGTTGATCCACTGTTCTGTGGTCAGAACAGACTCCACATTGCTACTGCTGAGTAAGAAGTATCTTTTCTAGTACACTAGCATAGGCTTTTCAATGAAGGTGGAGAACCACAGCCCCCCCCCCTTTTACTTAAACACACCCTTCTAACTTTCCCTTTTTGAAAACTGGAAGCACCACATTAATTATCAGTTCAGTCATAGTGTTCCTGGATTTCATACAATATTGGAAAATGTTTTAACCACGACAACCCAGTAATATCCAGTACCTTCAAAATTCCCAGACATATATCATTCAGTCTCACATTCAGCATCACTAGAATTTCTAGACAGTTTTTACCAACTCCTACAGCTTTGTAACTGTGGAGCTGTTTGATTGCTGCAGTGGCTTCGAATACTGAAATGTACTCAGTCCCAGTAATTACTTCTGACATGGCATTCTCAAAGAAAGGTATGTCTACCAAGTTCAGGAACATCTCAGACTGCTCTTTCCACCCCCCACCCCGGTATTGCCCATACTACAGAATAAAATTTCTTCACCCTTGCTGAGAGTAGGCTGCCTAGGCAATATTCTGCTTCCCCTTTAGTCACCCTTTGGTTTGCTAGCACCTCTTTGATACCATCCAAAAGTCATTCAACAAGGCCTCTTAGGATTCTTCCCATACCCAAGGCTTTGCTTTGGCAACTACCCTTCATCCATCTGATAATGACTCAGTCTCTAAATTTATGCATCTAGCTATACACTTCAACATCTTACTGTCTTTGACTGCAGTCTTCTCACACTGTGTGGAATGATTCATTTTGAGATTGACTATCACGACAGTTCCTTCTCTTCAATCACTTTATTCAGTAGTGATTCTTGGAAGATATAGTTTCTTCTGGGAATCTTTCTCTTGAAATGCATAACTCCACAGCACTTTGCTTTGCTCCTCAGCTACCACTTCTCTGATCATTGTTCAGGATAACAAGGACCTTCTTTTAGTGTCTGGCTGCTATCTACCACCTGCCCTGTGTTTATGTCATTGACCAATAGGCTTAGTCTGGTTGTTAAGAAATACCCAGTAAGTAGCACAGATGCTCCAAAGAAATTTGAGCTTAATAAAAGTTCCTACTGTGACCCAAACATGTCATTATCTGGCAATCTGCCAGTGCCTCTTTACCATTCCACTTGAATCTGTTCCATCCTGTCAAGTGTTAGCTTAGGATACTAACTTCTATATCTACAGAAGTTTGAATTTCAAATCTGTGATTTACTGATCCTTCTAGAAGCTTGACTAGTACAACCCTATGACTAAATTTCTTATTGGCCATAAAATAAAACAGTTCTTTAAAGTAGAAAGGGATATGCATTGTTTATTCTGGAGTAGTATCTTGTTCATAAGCTAGGTCAAGGTTCTACCAGAAACCAATCATCAGTTTCCTTATTGTTTCTATTTAGTTTTAGAAGCATGTTACTCAACATGATGTTAGCCCTATGTATGTGCCCCAGATGCAATGTTTAAAAAAAACAGTTCAATATGTGTGTTATAGATGCAGTGTTTAAAAAAAACAGGTCTGATAGTGTTTTGAAGGCCAGACACAAATTACCCCTTAAGAGCCTATATGATACTAAGAACAGTGAATGCACCCTTAAACTATTGGTGTAGCATAAGATATATACATAAACTTTACAATCCACAAATGTGCCGATTCCATAAGACATCAGCAAATGTTCAGTTTTTTGAACAGCCCCTTATCAGGCACTAGGAGAAAGGTTTTAATGAAACTTATTGTATGGTCTTGGACCAGATCTGCAGCAATTCAAAGGTAGTACTGGGTCCAACAAGCCCTTCCTTCCATGAATTGATATTGGTTCAGGTCCTGCAGTCAATTTTCATTCAACCTTAACAACTTGTGTGTAAGTTCCCTTTTTATCAGTTTTGCCAGGGTAGATGATAGGCTAACAGGTTCTTAATGCACTGCATACTTCCTACTTATAACTTTATGTGGCAGCACCATACTGTTCAGCTTACATTCCTCTGGTATCCAGCTGCCTTTCACTGTGACTATCTAACAAAACTCTTACCCCGGGATTCTGCAAACTTCCGTGCAAGAATAGCTTATTCTTGCATGGAAGGGACCATTCCTGTGCAGCATGGCAGTGTGCCATGGATATTCATGAAGGCGTGCTGCTGTGCTGTAATACGGACATGGTTCTGTGTACGAATGCAGGGGGTGTGTCTGAGAGCAGTGCTCTCACAATACACACGCACCTGCACACCAGAATTGCTGTATGGCAATTTAAATAGAGCGATATTGCTCGATACACCTCTCAACCTGCCAGAGTAAGAAATCTGGACAAAGCCATAGGGGACAACTCTGAAAATTATGCATTACAAACTTATAGAAAGTTGATAAAATAACAGGTTTAGCAATAGCATGGATATCCTAAAGGGTACAAAGTAAAAAATGCAACAAATAAAATATTTTTTTCACATCTGCAATAAATACTACAAAGTTAGCTGTGAGAACAGAATTGGAGCACATAGTACAGACAACCACAAGGCCTCATACAGTTATGTAAAGAATCTCCATGGCAATATAAAGATTTGTTCTGAGCTAAAAGACAATGGTACCTCCCAGACTGAGCCAACAAATAATGCCAATGTACTGGATGGCATCCTGACTGCAAACATTACCCCTCACTCTTCCCCAAAGCACCAATCACAATACCAGTACACCGCCAGGCACCCAGTATTACTGCAGCACAGGTTAAAACACCACTGTCCAAGGCCAAGAATGCAGCTTCTATGGGACCTGACAATATCCCTGGATGTGTTCTACATGAACTACAGAATGACCTGGCACCTTACTTGTGTGCCCTGTTCAAGCACAGCCTGACCTCAGGCTTTGTCCCTACTGAGGTATGACTACAGATCCTTGGAAATACTGCCTCAACTGCCTGACAAGTATGTTATGTGAAGCTATAGAATGCATCATCATGCACCTAATAAACAGGGATATGGAAATCTGCAGACTCAGGACCTCACACAGTTTAAATTTGTGAAGGGTAGGTTATACCTGCTCATTCAACCTGGCCAACTTCTTGGTGGCAGTCACTTCCGCTGTGGATGAAGGCAAGGTGACACATACAGCCTACATTGATCTGGCCAAAGCCTTTGATAACCTTCTCCACTCACTAAGCTCGGCATCAACCACTATATCACTAGGTGGGAACAGAGGCACAAACAGGGGTAGATTGGACATACTGCTGTCATACATTGATACAGTTGCAGATGTCATTGGGTTTGTTGTAACATCTTTTATGAGGAATATGATGTCAGTAATACCAAAAGATGTGAGTATTTACTGACTGCATTCCCCACAATCCACAACTGATTTACCAAGGACATCAACTGTCTGGTGAACACGCAAAACATAACAGGCAGACATCTGGCCAGTCTGTGGACAGTATGCAAGTGAAGAGGTATGTCAGAGACATATCACTGTGAGTCGTGATGTCACACAATAAATGCATGTCCACACAAACCCTGTCAATCTATCGATCCACCATGTGTATAACAGCACTGATGATATAGAATCTGTTCACAAATCTGGGGATATATCCTCCATGTTGGTTGGCTGTCTCCACATGTCCTGTCCTGTGATGTATTACCAGCCACTGTATGTGAATCTGTAGGCCACCACATCTGTAATGTCCCTCACACAGGCAAGGAAATGGGGCAAGGCTCACATTAAGGAATGTCCCATATGTTGGAACTAGCAGCAGTGTCCAGGCCCACAGCACAATACAATGTGGGCACCTACATAGCAATATGGCTGTAGCAATACCTGACATCTGCACATCTGTACAGAGGGCAGACAGAAAGTAGATAGCCAACAGGTTATGCATTAGGATGAATGTTTTGAAAGATACACATCTGAAACTGAAAGGTATTCCATTACTACATGACAGCAGTCCTCAATGACATGTCCAAAAAACACAGTAGTCTACAGTTAATATCAACATATCAGATTAATATCCAATAAGAGATGCATATAAGCATACAGCTCAAACACCAAGGACAAGATACTCAGTCCTCAGAGTCCAGCTTTGCATACAGGGGTGTATGGGTCCAGTACTACAATCTGCACTCTACTCTTACTTGAAAAAGCACTGTTAAAAGTACTAACATAATGATACAATACGTGTTAAACTATTTCTGTCAACCAGTGCACTGTAGCTGGTGTAACATGCAAATGTGACTGCATATAACCTGGGATACTACCCATGTATGAAACAAATTCAAAGACAAAAGATTGTGGTACTACGCATGTATACTCAGGTATCACATACAGTATGCTCACACCCCTTGCTACTATAATGACAGCACATAGAAGCATGTTATGTATAGGGAATTAAATACACTTATTAAAGATGTCATTACCCTGCTATTTTATCAGACTGAAATGTGATCACTGGTTCCTAGGGCTGAGCTATGCTTAGCAGGTGTAAGCATTGCTTAAATGTAAATGATAAGCAGATTTGCATACTGGTAAGCAAAGCCCACATGATGTAAGTTCCTATTCATTTAACCGTATGTTAGCACCACTTGCCATCATGCAAACCAGCTCAAACATGCTCAAAGCTGCTCAAAACTGCTTTAACCACTCTGTATCCAACAATCATTGCTCTGCCTAGCAGCAAAATAAATATCTCTAGTAGGTCTTGAATCCAGGACCCTGCAAACCATAGCCTATGCAATTTATCAGTAAGCCACCTCAGCTGTATTGTTTGAGGATGTTTTCTCAAACATACCCTTCTTTAAAGCTAATTTACAATAGGGAAGAGACAAGTGTGCATGTAGGAAGGATTGGTATCTATAAATATATATATCTGAATAGAAACATACATAGAGAGAGAGAGTGAGATATGTAGGGACAGCCATATATGTGTACAACAATATATAGATATATTACCAATAAATACTGAGGTGTACACACACACACACACACACACACATATATATATATATATATATATATATATATATATATATATATATATATATATATATATATATATATATATATATATATATATATATATATATATATATATATATATATATATATATATATATATATATATATGCATACATGTCCCAAAATGCCTATACAAACATATGCTGTTAATAGACCACCCACAACTAGGGCAGCATGCACAGCTGGATACAAAAGCAGCCATGATACTCGCATCCCCCCCACAGTCCAAATAAATAAGTGAACAGTACACCGCTGCAAAATCATGATAGGCCATACACAATGGCCAGACATACAACAACCTCTTAACAAAACAAATAACATGTCTGAACATAGCAAAGAAAAATACAACCAGCCAGTAATTCACACATGTTTATTATACTCTGATGTCTTGGCGAAATCCTTCAAGGAATAAACATTATCAAAAATACATGCCTTAATCAGAAGAAGCAATTAACACCTAATTACATAACTGAATAAACAGCCTCCAATTACACTTGTCATTTAACCCCCTACAGGATAAAGTATCACAGTTAATATTAATATATTGAGTCTGTACATAACAATTGTCCTTTTATGAATGTTTTATCACCATGAGGAGCAGACATTTTCAGAAACAGTACCTTGAGGCCCACTACTGTCCCAATGGTGAGATTTATTGAAATGTACAGCTATAGAACTGACATATTTCTTATCAGTAACATTTCTGACATGTACTAATAGCCTAGTTTTAAAACATGTGTTACTGTCCCCCAAATAAAATAAGTTACAAGGCCATCTAAGAGCCTTCTCTATACACCAACCTCTTGAATATACAGACTTCAACATGTTTCCCAGCCATTCCCCTCAGCAGGAATTACAGCACTAAATAATGATAGACCAGTATACCTATCCATCTACTACTATATGACATCTGGACAAAGCCTGACATAATTGGCGGACAGAAGCCCAAATACACAGCCATACATTAAATATTGTTGTTCTACACTGAGGAAGTTGCTGGTGTTACAGGGTTTGTTGTAACATATCTTTTCTGTGGGATATAAAGTCAGGAAAACAAATGGATGTTACCATCTACATAATGCAATCACCAGAGTATGCTACTGATTTGCGAAGGACAACACCTGTCTGGGGAACAGCCTATACATAACAGGCTAACCTGGGCCACTATGTGGATGGCCCTACAGTTGAGAGCTATGCAGAGATAGAACTTTGTCAGACTGAACCCCATGCAGACTTAGCATGTGCAGACAAACCCTGTTAAACTAGCAGTATTCCAAACATATAACAGCAATACTCACATTCTGCCCCTAAGTATTGAACCTTCCACAACATTTAGTTGGCTTATCTCCACAAGTCTTGTTGTAAGAGGTAGCTCACACAACTCCAGGATGTCTTTCTCACAAGTAAGGGAAAGGGCCAATGCCTACATGTAGTACTCATTTATCGGAGTGTGTTGCCATGACATTGGCTATTGGAAGAACTACACAGCTGCTCTGCATGCAATTAGCATGTGGGGAACCCCAATAGGTGCACAGGCCATCACCTGGTCATAAACATTACCTACAAAAGCCATGCTGCCACCTATTCAAACCAGCTCTATCCCTTAAGTGCACAGAGAGAGATAGGGAGAAGTAACAAATGAAACATAAAGTGGAAAAGACAAGAAAGAAAAAAGTTAAGTGGAACATGTAAGCAAGTAATTGAATGTTGTAACTGGTCTTTAATAATGAGAAATATGCTTTGAAGGAATATATGTCCCAACAAGACATGCTGTACTAATGTCCTGCTAAACAGCTGCTATAGCCATTGTATCTGGCCCTCTCTGCAGTGGGAGATATCACAGACATACCTCTCAACTTTACAGATCTTCACAAAATGTCCACATTTTATCATCATATATTTTTGTCTGTTCCTCCTGAGATCTGTACTTTTTTGGCAAATAGCTGAGGATTGAAGTCATCAGGTAATGATAAACACTTCAGTTTAAGACTCCACATTCTTAAGAATATTCACTGTAATGCTAAATGTATCATTCTATGAACTTCCTATGTTTGTAACAGGAATATTTAAAGTCTGTCCCTATTTATCCCCCCATCATTTTTGGCATTGTCCAGATGTGATGCTCTGAGAGGTTGTGAGGTGGGATCATAGCTCAGAATCCTGACTCACCCTGGGAAAGGACATATACGACTACCGCAGGGGTGTCTGCCAAACAGTTGTGACTGTGACACTGCTAGGCCAGTTAATGGGATGTTTTCCATAGCCACGTTACCTTTGATTATGAGTATGACACATGTTTGCCTTGTAAAGCTAAGAGACCTATAGAGGGCATGTGTATAGTAAAGTACTGTTGCAGACATGTGTGTTGAACTGCATGTGATATATTGAATTAATAACATTCAACTGTACAGTGTTCTGCTGGACAATAAGCCCATTTGTGACTATCAGTAGTCACATACACGTATACCTGTGTTATGTCAGCCAAACCATTGGCAGGTCTGTGAGCAATGACACTGTAACATAATAGCCTACTTATGACTGTTGGACATCTTCCAGGTTATCACAGTGATGTCAAACCCTACTGTGCAATCAACGTACTAATGTATGGTGTAGCTATAGTAATACAGTATCAATAATGATGTCCCCTTTGGCACCCATTTATGTGTGCCATTGTTCAAACGTACTGCTGTAAAAGGTTGAGAAGTATAATTGAGCAGAAAGACTGTAACTACAGTGTGCCATACTAACATACAACAGAAATGTATACCAGGTATCCCATGAGCACATGTATGTATGCTTATGTTCAGCTGGAAGGCACAAACCCAAATCACATGGGTTTCAAGCATTCAGGTACACAGGTTGTGCATATTGCACATGTGTATAATATCAGTGTCAGTACATACAACAGACAGAAATGTGTACAGCTACTGGTTATTGCAGTGCCCTGACACTGATATGGGTACTAGCATAGGTATGATATTCAGGTATTGATCAGAGAAGTGTCCACCTGTGTTATCACCCTCTGCCCATGCCTACCACTACCAGCTATATCCACACCTATATACAATGGATATCACAACTGTACACACCCCTGTTAGAATGACAGGTATGTGTGCTGTATGACAATCAGACCAGAGAATATCATTTCATAATGTTTCTCGTCTTTATGTGACCCCTAACCTGTATAATTCAATTGAAATACAATCAAAGGTGTTTCTAGGAAGGCGAGCAACTATTGTCAAGTGAAGATGTGCCATGGTGTTAGAGTCCAGACCAAGATGGATGAATGCTGTAACCATCTCAAGAGGTGCATACACAACATGTCAGTTTAAGGGTGTGCACACTCATTTAACTGGTTTATTGTACTGGCTATTATTTCCATATGTTTTCACAGACTATATTGTTATGATTTCAATTGAATTGTACTGGCTATAGGTCACACTACAGGTGGGAATTGTTATAAAATGAGTTATTGTGGTGTCATGTTCCAATTGTACAAATTGGAAGTGTATCAGGGGTGTGTACCTTTTATGTCCACTATAACTATAGGGACACAGCAATACCTGACCTGAATATCCAGCCTCTACCAAGGTAGAGTAATCCCCTTTAGTGGACAGCAGCAATACACAAACCACATAATAGGTTGCTACGTTGGTTGTACAGGGACACATAGGTGCAGGCAACAACTTTGCAGCAAGTCCACCTTTATCTGAGTAAGCATGTATGTTCACAGGTGACTTCCTCTAAAGCTGACTATGACTATGAATCAGACATATCCACACCACCAAGGACAATTGCAACCATTTCTCCACATATGTTGTCTCAGATGAAACAACACAATTCACCCTGTATTGGGGGTAAAGAACACCTCATACACACATGTCATGGATATAGGCAATCTGTATCACACAGGTTAGGTGGGAACATTGCCACCACATCCACCCCAGTTGTGCAGGGAGATATGCACATCAACCACACTCCTCCCCTCAGCAATGGTGAGCATGTACATATTGCCTACTGATGGCAACAACAGCATATCTCCATGAGGCATAATGACATCAGTGTCTGCCTCTTACATGAACTCAGGCATGTGCTCAGAGCTCCATCACACACCACAGTCAAACACAGACCTGCCACCATCCACACACCATCCACATGGAAGATGCCCACTGTCAACCCTCTACACAGAAATGAATGGAGGTTAGAAGGTTATGTAATCAAGTGTCCAACATTGGGGGAATAAGATAGCTCAGGGACAGGAATGTAATGCAAGCTGCTATAGCCATGATAGCTTGGAGGGATTTGGTTTAGTGTGGATTATTTGCAAGCAATATCCACTGTTGATATGCATTTTGACAACCGTATGAGGTCCTGTGACCTTTTTCATGTTTATGTCTTCAAGGTAAGATGCAGAGTGCTCATCTACCAGGATTCTCTGTTGGGGGAACAGACATCATCACTCAGTATGTGATTGGACATTATGCTCTGTCATTTGGACGAAGAGCAGAAGATGTGCAGGAGAGGACTGCCATGTGGAACAGCGTGGTCTACAGGATAAATAATCCCAGCCTGCACAGCAGAACTTATGAACATGTGCAGCATCAGGCCACTGACCTCAAATACCATGCCCGTGAATAGGCTGCTGCTGTAGCGAGGGACTGGCTAGCCACAGGTGGGAGCACAGTGATCCAGCCTCCACTGACACCCACCAAGGACCTCCTCACCACACTTGGGCCACATGCCAAATGCACAAGCCATGACACTGAGGGAAGCATTGTGGAGGTGGGTTGCACACACACACACACTGGCTTTGAAGCATGCAGGTAAGGGCCCAGTGGGGATTAGAACACTAATGTATCAAACATACATGTATCTGTACTGAATCTACATGCATGTGTCAGGTCCGATTGCAGTTGTGGATGGGGTTTTCTAATGCATAGAGGTGCACATCTATGGTGAGGACAGGACATTGTGTATTACTGCGGTTAGTACTGTAGATGTGCAGACATGCTACATGCATCCTGTACCAAGGCCATGTGTGCATCTCCTGACAATAACTCCCTCTCACAACTACCTAGGACCCACCGGTCTGCATATGGAACAGCAGCCTGAAGCTGGTGAGTATGACGTTGCTCCATTGTTGCCTGGCAATACCCCAGGCATGTGAAGTGCGTGCAATTTACCGTGCACACAACCAACAGTAATAGCTATATTGCTTTATGTAATAGCTATGTTGCTTGTTGTGCATGTTCACTTGTGCTGGGGTTAACTGTATTGCATCACAGTGGTCACCACTGGGGCCTATCTGATATGATTCAACATTCCTGTAGCATACCTCACAACTTGTCAGTGCCAAGATGTCTGGACAGAGGCCAGCAAATTGTGCTGGAAAAATGGCCTAAGGTAGGGTCATGCATGACACATTACTGGTATACAGTGGATATAAATTGTGTACACACCCCTCGTAAGATGCAAGGTGTTCCTGTTACATACTAATTAGGATCACAATATGATAGTCCACACCTCTTCCAGCCTTTAATGTGACCCATATCAGGTACAGTTCACTTGTAAAACCAAGCATCTGGACACGTGTATTGCACCTACAAGGCTGGCCACCTGTGAGGGCAGCAGTTGTCCTATCAGCATGATGTTTCAGTCAGGTATGATACCTCATGCTGCCATGTGTGTCAATACACTCACTGTAGCCTATTTGGCTATACTATCACATACATGGGCATTGTTAAGGCACACGGACCACTTCCAACCAGGTATAGCTTTGAAACATATGGATATTCCAGACACATCTGTACAGAGGACTGTACAATGGTTTAACCTGCTGCATGTGAGGCAGATGCTGTTACCACACTATATAAAGTAATGGCAGTGGGAGGTGGTCACCAGCCATGTATGGTATACTCATCAAAATGGTATAAGCCACACA
The DNA here is from genome assembly GCF_019279795.1 of Protopterus annectens. Classification (NCBI taxonomy): domain Eukaryota; kingdom Metazoa; phylum Chordata; order Ceratodontiformes; family Protopteridae; genus Protopterus; species Protopterus annectens. The sequence continues at coordinate 1,290,022,147 of NC_056735.1, forward strand.
AGATATGATCCTCACACAGACACACACACACACACACACACACACACACACACACACACACACACACACACACACACACACACACACACACACACACACACACACACACACACACAGTTGCCAGCATTAGGATTAGAACTTCTGCCTATCTAGGCATTCCTACTATAGTGCTATGCAGTTATGAGATGCACCACAGATCTTACACATTTCTACCTCTTCCAAAGGTACTTCTAAGGTGGATGATATCAACAGGTCTACTAAACTGGAATGAAGGGAAGTGTAAATGGTAGTACACAGGTCAAGAATGGTATGAGCCAGACAGTACATGATTCGCACACATATACTTGCCAGTTTTGGAATTAGAACTCCTACCTATCTAGGTATTCCTACTATAGTGCTATACAGTTATCAGACATGCCACAGAGCTTATACACGTCCACTTCTTCCAAAGGTACTTCTAAGTTTGATGACATCAATGGGTTTACTAAATTGGAGTGAAGGGAAGTGTAAAGGGTAGTACACAGGTCAAAAATGGTATGAGCTAGACAGTACATGATTCACACACACATACATACACTTGCCAGTATTGGTATTAGAACTCCTGCCTATCTAGGCATGTGTACTACAGTGTTACACAGTTACTGCACACACTACAGAGCTTACTACACTTTCACATGGCCAAAGCTGATGATAACTGCACAGCTGAGGTAAAGTATTACAGGTGGTAGACAGTCTGCTTCTGTTCCACCTGTACATCATGCCAGTTTTTTTCTGTCTTGCACTTCAACTAGCATTATGGCTTGGCACTTCACCAGGTTATTGTATCAGGAAGTATGGCACACTTAGAAGCCATCAGCAGTACTCATTCATTACAGATGTAGCCCCAGTACTTACTAATTATGTCCACTCCTCCTTGTATGTTTGATGGGCGGTTATCTGTGCTTTCACCAATTAACCTGGTGCACTTGTCCATTCTGGGGCACTGTTGCAACTGCCTTATGTACACAGACAACCCTCCCCTCTAAACTCCAAATACTCAGACCTGTGAGGGTTACCCATATATCACCCAATGTGGACATATGCACTCTCCAGCAAAGACTGGACTTGCAGGTCAAGAGGATAAGATCAACACCTGCACCACACCATGTGGAACACGTAGCTCACTTTGAGACCCACTTTGACATACAGTGAAAAGCCACACACCCACCTTCCCAGAGACACTCAATGGACATTTACTCAAACAGCACAGACCAGCAAGGTAGACACCCACTCAAACACTGCGACATGGCACATACCAAGAGACACATATTTAACCTATGCAGTGTGCCTCCAACCTAAGCTCCTAAGGCTAACCACCTTGCATAATACAATGATCATGGGTAACTTAATACTGTGACACACACATCCCACTCTCTAAGTTGAAAATGGAGCAAGTAACAACCAAATATCTATAACATGCCAGCATCTAACACATGACACAACCAGTCATGTCACTCCACAACTATGAGTATCACTCCATATCCATGTGGGTGTGAATGACTTGGGACACACCTCCCTGGACTACATGACAGGAAACATGATTGAACTCTCTGATTATGTGGTCAAGGCAGGTGTGACAGTAGCCCTGGCAGTGTACTGTTGTCACCCAGAATGATGCTGCGGTGCTATCAACACATGATTGACTGCAACATTAGCTTAAATGTTATGTGTCATTCTCAGTTGATCCAGAAACTCTCTGCTTGGCATGAAATGATTGGCAGAACTCAATGACTTGCCATGAATGTCCTACATCTTGTCATCGCTGGGTTGCCAGGTACTGGCTAAGTGTCTTGCCACCCCTATGGTGCCTTATTAGGCAGTGTTCCTAATGGTATTACCGCCATAACAGCTACCCATGTATGCAATCTGAAGGTCATGCTGCTCAACAGTGAACAACTGTCAGGATGCAGTCATTCACAGGAGTCGGAGTGGAGGACACATGGCTGCTGTAATGGAGAGGTGGTTCACAACAGCAAACAGCAGACCTGTAGTATCAGGGTATGATGCATTCCACAGTTGTCAGCCCCCAAACATGGACCACACCTCCACAGGTGGTGCTGTCTCCATATTCATTAAGGATAGGAACACCTCCAGACTAGTATCCATCATAATGCATTAGAGATACTTCTATTACAACTGCCTTGGGGTAATAGTGCAATCCAGACCATAGCCTGCTATGGGTCCACATCTATGTCCCTAGACTGCAATGCACATTCCTCAACACCCTGCCATCTATGATGGTCCAACGTAACACTGACATAGTATGAGTCTTCAACTACCCCTCCATCACCTGGGTAATGTTGGCAAGTGCCAACACAGTGGCCCAACACTTCTGGGATTCATAATTTCCATTGCCCTTGACCAGTTCATACTGAACCCTGGTAGAGGATGCAACAACTTTGACCTGTGTTGACCACTTAAATATGGGACTGTTTTTTATCCACAGATGTCAATCCCTGCATGGTGAGATTCACACAGGCTGTAATCAACATGGAACTCAACATGTCAGCCACACACCCTCCCCCCACAAAGATAACCACCTCTCAAAACCTCTCCAAAGCTGACTTTGCAGCCATGAAAACAGGGGTGAATGTCTTCACTGCACCCATGGCAATGGGAAATAACCACATGACTGTGGAATCATTTACATATGCACTGTACAAACAGATACATGAACGCATGGCACTAGCAGAGCCAATAGAACCCAGACACTGTCTTCCAAACACTGGAAGACAATGTGAAGGTCCCCTGCCATTACTAAAGTGTACATCAGAAGGAGTACACTGTTGCAGGGAAAGGTGGTGTCCCATGACTTGTTGAAGTCCCTTATTAGCCTCAAACACAACTTTGGATCCCTCATGCAATCCCCAACAGGCGTCTATGGCAGCAGAGATGCAGCAGACACTGACAACAGTCACAACAGCCTTTGATAGTTACATCAACAACCTCCACAGCATTAAACACAAGTGCTGCGAGTTGCTGCACAATGCTAATACCTATCCTGAGATAACAGATATTGGCCACAGTCTTGGCAACACATTTAGTGCCAGCTTTACCCCTCTCTCACCCCACAAGTGAAGTGCTGAGTGAATGCGTTTTCACATGCTGTATCCCATTTCTGTTCTTGGCATCTGTGTGTTACCAGGATGTGGCCCTGCAGCAAGGCCACGGGGTATGGAAGTGTGGTAACCATGTCATAGGCAGAATACAGTATGTGCACGGTAATCTTCGGACTGTAACACAGTTATTGCATATGTCTCACAGATTATAGGGCTGAGGGTTGTACATAGGTATATGTTGATTTACAACATCTGTTGTAGAATGGAGAATGGTACATGTTCTGGTTTGGACACACCTCTGGTTGCTAACACACACACAAGCACACACACACACACACACACACACACACACACACACACACACACACACACACACACACACACACACACACACACGCACACACACACACACACACACACACTTGCCAGTACTGAGATCCATAGGTTCATTGCTTCATAGGTGTGTAGTAGGTGAATGGGACTGAAGTCTCTACAAGGGTAGCCCAAGGGAATACCCTGGCATCAGGCCACATGAAAATAGTCCCTAGTGTGGCTCAGGAATATAGTCACTGGAGTGGTCACCAGGGGTGGGTATTGTATTTCCCATCCACTCATCCAGATTTCTATTGTGGGTGGCCATTGATGTGCACTGCTTGCCATGTATGTGATTTATATTCCATAACATGGACAGTGTCTGGGTTATGCACATGTCCCACATGCATGTTCTTTGAAATGTGGAAGTGTACTTAAGGTCTCTGGGGCATGTAGTGTAGACAGATTGGTATCTTCTGATGTAGCATTCCTGACCTCATTTGGTGAGACCTGGCTATGTAACTGAGGTAGTGATTGCACCTACACTGGCAATATGATACAGGTATTCATCGGAGTTATTGACATCTGTCCATACAGAGCATGTGTATAAGGCATGGTATTCCCTTTGTGGGGTACGTTTGCAGACTCTTCAGTTCTTGCAGGTCTCCAGTGGGGAACATGGCAAAAGGGCCACTGTACACATTGATTGGGCTACTGAGGGGATGGAACAGGGTGCCATGTCCTTTTACTTGCTAGATAACACACACTCAGTCAGGAGATGTAACACAACAAAGTACTTTCTGATGTCAGTGGCACTGTTGTGGTCAACAGGCATGTAGTCCACTGCAATCACACCATGGGTACTATCTGTGAGGACCTATGCAGGGGAACTACCGATATAGTGATTGTTGCCTAGCCAAGTGTGTTTGTGCATGATTCATTGGTGGAGAGTGGTCTCTGAGTATGAGAAGGGTTGCCTATATTTTTCACTAATCCATACTGTCATGTAGTCATTGCACATGGCACTAGACATTTAGGACTGTGGATTGTCTACACCAACCTCTATGGTGTTTGACAACTGTTGGCCTTGTAATGTGGACATTGGGACATATCTAGGTCCTTAACATAATAATTTAGCACCCCCCCCAATGGATCATGTTATTACATAATCACACCAACCCCCCACACAGGATACTGATGACAGACACAGACACAATTGCCAGTACTGAGTTTCGAACCCCTACATAGCTATGTATTGTTACTACAGGTTTATGCATTTATCGCAAGTGCCACAGAGCTTATAGGATGAATGTTGTCCCAAGGTGCTTCTAAGGTAAGGAACTTCACCAGCCCTTGCAAATACTGGCATTGGGTGATGCAGTGGGTGATAGATTCCACAAAATATTTTACCCTACACAAACATTTACATTTGCCAGGAGTGAGGTTCAAACCTCTATCTAACTATCTTTTGGACCATTATGTTACGCATTTACCACATGCACCACTGACCTTACATGGTTTAGGGTTGCCAACAGGTACTTCTAAGGTGAATTCTATCTGCAGGACTGCTAAAGCCAGGCACTGAGCTGTGTACTGGGTGTAAATGGGGCCAAAAATGTTGAGGTATAGACATATATATGTACATACACAAGTACTTGCCAGGAATGAGATTCAAACCCCTACCTATTCAGTTATTGCTACTACATTATTCCACATTTATCGCATGTGCCACAGAGCTTATATGTTGGACAGCTGTGCAAAGGTATCTTTGAAGGTGAGTGACATCAGCAGCAGTGCTAAAGGAGGGGTAAGGAAAGTGTTGTAAGTGTAAATGACCACAAAATCAGGTCTCTACAAGGATACACACACACTCTCTCACACAAACACTCACATTTACACAGTTGCCAGGATTAGGATTGGAACTTCTACCTAACCAGTTTGTTGCACTATAGTATTATGCATTTATCGCAAGTGCCATGGAGCTTATATGTTGGAGAGCTGCCCAAAGGTATCTTTGAAGGTGAGTGACATCAGCAGCAGTGCTAAAGGAGGGGTAAGGGAAGTGTTGTAAGTGTGAATGACCACAAAAGCAGGTCTCTACAAGGATACACACACTCTCACACAAACACTCACATTTACACAGTTGCCAGGATCAGGACTGGAACTCTTACCTAACTAGTTTGCTACACTATAGCATTACACAGTTATAGGAAGTGCCATGGAGCTTATATATTGGAGAACTGTCCAAAGATATCTTTGAACGTGAGTGCAATCAGCAGCAGTGCTGAACAAGGGGTAAAAGAAATTTAGTGAGTGTGAATGGCCTCAACCACATTCATCTAGAAACACACACACACACTCACACACAACTTTACATTTGACAGGACTGAGATTACAACTGCTACATGGACACCTATTTGTACTGTAGTATTACATAGTTATCACAAGCACCACTGAGACTATAGGGCTGAGGGCTAACCAAAGGTATTTCTACAGTGAATGACATCAGCACATCATGTGATATAGGCCAATGGGATGTGCTGTGGGTGGGACAGGCCTCATAAGGGGATTCTCTCTGTCGCTGTCTGTCTTTCTCTTCCCCACATCTCTGGGTGTGTATGTTTGACATATTATATTATGTTGGACTTAGATATGTGTGAATATTCCTATCCAATGTGTGTGTGTGTGTGTGTGTGTGTGTGTGTGTGTGTGTGTGTGTGTGTGTGTGTGAAGTATCAATGGTGTACAATTTGGTGTGTGTGCACAGACAGCTGCGAATAACCGATATCTGTAGTCCACTGTGTTGTGAGACATGGGCTTCATTTCTCTAAGTGTAGGAACATGCCCAGTATGACCTTGTATATTGAGTGTGTAAATCCATTCATTGGAGAGTTGGACTCCATTTCAGGGTTTTGTGCGCTACAGCTACACCTAGCAAACTGTTTCTGCAGGATATCTGTAGATAGATTGCTAATATGGAGACACAATGGGCTTAACATACGGGGCATACTGTAACTATTGCTGTCTGTGCTGTTTATGTGACATGTTTGGTTGTAGCATAGATGTTTCTGACATATGTACTGTTTTACACTGTGATGTATCATGTCATTAACTACTGACGGTTATCATTCTTTGCTCACAGTTATTTACTGGGAAATACAAGATGAATGAAGCTGAGACCAATATTCTGAGGCATATAGTCTACACATTCTGCCACACACCTGCCATTGTGGAGGGGTAGCTACAGACAATAGACTGCTGGTTCTGTGTAAATGGTCCAGCACCTTGTTAGTAAGCTGGCTAGGGATCCCCTCCTTGTGCTTTTCTCAACTTCACGGAATGACCATATTCTGCTGGGGCCATACCTCTCAGCTGTGCAGATACACCCAGGTTATCCAGAGGCAGGACTCATATATCTGGTCAGTTTACCTTCACATTGTAGTTTACAAGCAGTTTTGTGGCTATTCATTCATGGATTTGCAGTCAGGAGTAGTATGGAAGGACATTAGAGTTTCAGACTTCATACACTCCGTGACATCCATGCTTCTACACCCCCCCCCATTATTCTCTCCTCCACCTAACATTATGTAAGCAATTTCCCACAGGTATCCCTATAGTTGGGCCTTTATCCCAGTAGTATTTATGGCCTGATCCACAGTCCTTGCAGTAGGACATAGGGAGGCATGCTACTGACATTTGTCAACATGGCCTTGCATTTGTTTTCTGCATAATGTGTTAGGTTGTTAGTTGGGGCCCCTTGATATTCCATACATTGGCACTATGGGTGAGGCATCGACCTTTTCCAGAGGACTATAGGCCATTTGAGAGTGCTGCAGGCCATCTGTTACAGCATTTCTACATGGGATTGTGGAGGGGGGTGCACACCTGCAGACTTTAACATTTGAATTGACTGTACTGGTATTTTGGTTACTCTGTTGGCTTTCATTTCATATTGTATTGTGACCTATCATGTAGACAAGTGGTATATCAGAAGAGTACACATGTTGGATCTCAATGACATATATTTCAGTTTCAGACTTCTTACCCTTCAGAACTAGAATGCAACTGCCAGTAGTATGTCTGTGTAGGTCTGGTGGGGGGGCTGTTCACCATTGACATAATTTGGGGGCTTTGGTTGGCTTTTCTTCATGGTCATCTACACCTGTCCTGCTGGGTGAGGCTGGTGGTGGGTATGTGACCCTCATTGACATCTATGTGTGTGGCCTTTTGACACCCACAGTTCTTTGGGCCATCACATGCGGTGGGGGTTGTCACCTTGTGTAGTGCTGCGTAGTATGTTGACACTAGTATTTGTTATGAATTTCCTGCTGTCCCATATAGCTGTCTGCTGCTATCCCATTCAGCCACCCAATTCCCTTGCATGCTTGTATCCATATCATACATACAAGTATGAGAACATACTATTCCATTCAGTAATTGATAGGAAGGGTGACTTACCTTGTTGCTGGGCTAGTATTGAGGACAGTGCTGGATGGCTGACTCTGTTGGATGCACATAGTACACTCTCTATATATGGTAAAGCTCAGGTAGTGTCATGTTTGGCATCCCTTTTACTGTATGTGCGAGTCAGAGAGAGGTATCAGTCCCTGGGTTCCTACAGTGTCAGTGTGTGTGCTATGCGTTTCCTCTTTGCCAAGGCCTGGGCATACTGTGTGCAGCTCCTTCTGTCTACAGGGGCAGGCTCAGGATGTTCCTCCTCTGTGCCTGTGCTGGCCTTGGCAATGGTAGGGGCTGTGTGGCCCTGCCCCATGCTGTTCCTGCTGCAGCTGTTTACTGCAGGATCATATTGTGTAGCATGGCACATACTATGAACATTTGTGTACATGTAGCTGAAGAGTACTGCAAGGCTCCACCGGATATGTCAAAGTAGTAGAACCGTGACTTGAGCATCCCAAACACACACTCTACAATGATTCTGGTTTGTGCATGTGCCTCATTATGGTGTTCTTGTTCACGTGTATGTGTATTTCTGATAGGTGTCATCAGCCAAGGCTCCAGTGCATAGCCAGCATCCCCCACTAGATGGCAATATGGGATGTCCCCCTTGGCAAATGCCTGATACAGCTGTGAGCAATGCCAGATTGTGGGAGTTGTGATAGCTTCAAGGGCTGCCAGCACACACATTCAAGATAATGCCCTGGGCATTGCACATGACCTGGGAGCTGATGGAGGGGAAGCCCTTGCGGTTTATGTAGACCATGCCCCACTCACCAGGTGGTACTTTGATGTGGATGTGCATGCAGTCTATAGCACTGACTACCTCAGGGTATTCTGCTACATGGTAGAAGAGACACATACGTCTGGTCAGCGCCTCACAGGCAGTGGGGAAATATATGTGCTCATTGGCATGTTGTGTCATGGCATCCAGGAACTGGTGGAGTACACTGAATGCTGATGCCTGTGAGACCCCCATGATATCCCCAGTTGGTCTTTGGAAGATACCTGTGGCTAGTATTCTTAAAGCTAGACATACCTTGGTATCCACTGGTATGGGTTCCCCTCTATTAGTTCTGTGTGTGTGGCATGGCCAGCACAGCTCAATGATTTGCTGTAGAATGTCCCTATCCACCCTACAGAGCTCTACTATCTCCAGCTCATGTAGGCCCTGGTAGGTTACCCTGGGTCTGTACACTCTTCTCCTCCTCCTCACTGTAGGTCGGTTGTCAGCATTCTCCTCCTCACCACCCTCAGTCTCTAGCACATATTGATGGAGTAAAGCAGCAGCAGCCTCTAACATTTTTAGTTAGTTTTGCCAGTTAAAAATCACCCGTCTGTGTACACTGGTGGTGTAGAGTTTGTCGGAATACCAGTCTATAGGGTGTTTGCATGGTTTATAGTGGTGTGCTGGGCTGCTGCATGTGTAATTGGCTGATTCTGATACATTCCACCTGCCAGCTATGCTAGTTCTCCTTGATTGCCTTCCTAGTACTGTTTCCCCTTCCCAGTTCCTCCCTATTTAAGTCCCGAGGCACATTGCGTATACCGAGTGCTGAAATGTAAACAGTGCTGCCATTTCCTCTTTTTTTCCTTTTTTTTTGGATTAAGTCCCGGTGCGTGGCACGTACACCCATTTAGGCTATGTACACAGTGCTCAGGCACATCTGACACACCCCATTCCTTAGCTGTGCTTAGCTAAGGGCAAACATGGGCCACAGAGCTCCAATGAGCTTACAGGAAGCATGACACACCCCCTTATGAAGTCATTCAGCTTTTACACTTGCACTGTTATATTGCTGCACCTATACGGTTAGGTACAAGCTGAGACTTTGAAGTAATCTGTGATTCAGTATAACTCCACTCATTTGCATACCCCAGTGTGTAGGTTGTTAGTTACTGCACTAACACAGACCCTTTCCCCTTGACAACCAGTGCTCCCTGGTATTGTTTACATTCTGCATACCATTGACTATAATGGCAAAATGCAGATTTAACTTAAAATTAAGTTTTCCCAATTTTTTTTTTATTTTTGGCATGATCCCATTTGCGAGCCGCTGCCCTTTGCTTAAACAGTCAAAAAAAAAGTTTAATTTTCATAATAATTAATCACTTATATTTGGCCATTGGCATGTCTAGTGGACATAATACATGCTTTTCCATGAGATGTCATGTCTCCGTTTTGTCAGTTGCAGAAATGTACTCAGTGATTTTCTGAATACATTTCTGCACTGACACTGTTCTAGCACGGAGACCTGGCAGCTTGGTGGATCACAATATTACCTCATTTGCATGGTTTTCACCAGAAAATTAGGTGATTTGCATATTTGCTGGTTTTCTGTGCTAGAACAATGTAGGACCACTTGTGCACGTGAAAACGGCACTATCTTGAATCGCTCTGTGGCCATTTTCCATGCAGGAGCTCCTACACTGTTCCTGCATGGAAAATATGGCTTCCTGAATCCCGGGGTTAGTTTTTTAGGAATCACGGATGGAGCCTATATGGCTAGTTCCTTATTGTATCTAACAATACATTTCAGGGCTCCCAAATTCTTTTAGTGAATTAGTATTTCCTCAAGTTTGTCTTAAATTGCCCCTTTTCCAGTTGACTTCCATGTCCTTTCTCTTCCACCTTCTTCCTCTTGAACTCTGCTCTAATGCATACCACCTGAAAATGTGGTATATATTATCTCTTCTTCAGTCTTTTCTATTACAGTATGTACATGTCTAGTTCTCAAAATGTTTCCCACAATGCCACATCTGTATCCCCTAATCATGTTGATAGGCCTGCATTATATGACTTTAAATGTTTGCTCCCCCTTTCTATGTACCAGTCCCAGAAACTTACATATCACTTGATGTGGCATTCTCCATGCCCTATACATTAGAATTATGTTATCACTGATCACAGATTCCACTCATTTAGCTTTATACCCCACCATCCTGTTGCTCTTCACCACAGCCCATACATAGATGATTATGTTCGGGTTTCTGATCATGACCAACTTGTAGTGCATGGAGTGTTGTGACTGCACTCTGAAATCAGGAAATACACAAACTTGTTAAGCAGGTTCCTAGATCAAGACATGATCTTAACAGTGGTAAGGGGTGCTTAACAAAAGTTAAAGCTTGCTAAGGGCACATAACTGCTGTTAACATTAGGTCTCATGCCAGGATCTAACAGCTAACAGTTTGACCTGGCAAAGAAAAGTAGAAGAAGGTAAAATTGCTTTTAAAAGCTGCTAGACCCTCTCTCTTGCACACTTATGAACAGAAGGCATGCTAGAATGAAGCACTTGGCAGCTTTTAAAAGGAGTTCACTATACAGAGGGACACTTCATCTCTGACTGCTGTCTATTTGAAAATGCCAGGTGTTTTACTATGTTTCATTGGGTTTGAAATCTGGTAAAAACTTTATGCTGCTACACTTTTTTTCTATAACTGGAAGAACATTGAGAAGGTAAATATCCATGCATCACAAAGAAAATGCAATTGTTTAAGTAAACTTACCATGACTGTAGATGTTCAAATGATCACTACTGCAATAGCCTAAGCCATATGGGTTATATCCTGCTAAGGATATAACAGATGGCTGGCTTTCAAAGCTTCAGAGCACATTCCATGCACTCAAACCATTACACAGCTTCAGCTGAACTGAGCTGACTAAAAGACAGGTTTGGGCACCAAGCACTTCAGAGCTACTGAGCTTTCATGCCGATTGAGAGATGGAGGCTAAGCCCTGAGAGGACATTGCTAGGAACTGCTAAAACAGATATCCACACCCTGGCATAAAAAAAAGAAAACATACCAGGAAACAAGAGGATACAGTGAGGGAGCAACTAGTGGATCAATGATCATACAAACATCAAATGTTATGGTAAAGTTACTTACATGGCTGTACTATGTTCATCATATCAATCACTGACGCAGTAGACTAAGATATAGGAAAAGATTACCATAGTGTAGAACATCTGGGAGGTGGAAGGGGAAGGGTCCAGGAGCCTTGGGGAATGCTCATACCAAAGCCTGACACCTAGATCTGGAAAAGAGTCTAGCTTGTAATGCTTTGCAAAAGGATGTACAGAGAACCAAGTTGCTACCTACTGAATACTTACAGAGTCCAATCCTTTCCAAAAAGCCATAGATTAAGTCAAGGTCCTGGTAGGGTGTACCTTGACCCTACCTGGATTAATTTTATTGTGACAGGAATGACAAAAGGAAGTAGCCTGAGATGACCACTTGGAAATAGTCTGTTATGACACAGGTTGTCCCTTCTGTTTATCTTCACAAGAAATTAACAACTGATTCAGAAATTATGAAAGATTTTTTTCCTGTCAAAAATAGTACCTGACTTGCCTTTGGGCAGCCAAGGTATGAAGTATCCTTTCTCCCTCATTTTCATGAAAGAACAAAGAGGGATAGATACTTTAAAAGTAAACTTGGATACCATTTTGGTCATAAAAGAAAGATTAATTCTAAAAGAAACCCCATCTTTGAGAAAAATAAGATTAAGTTGATCCACCACAAGAGCTAACAACTTAGACACTCTTCTTGCAGAGGTTAGAGCAATCATTAAAATTGTTTTCTATGTTAAGAACCTCAAGTCAACCAGATGAGGTGGTTCAAATGGAGCAAGTAATAGGTTCCCTGACACAAAATTAAGACCCAAAGGAAGAGCCACCAGTTTTCTTGGAGGTACCTTAGGTAATACCCCTTTCAAAAACATTTTGACATGAGAATGCATTGAAAGAGGGAAGTTCATGAGCAGACATGCTGAAATAGCTGAAAAATTAACCTTAACAGTGGAGTAAAACAGGTCATTGGCAAGTAACTCACACACATTATGTAAATTCAGAGAACACTAGCTGTAAATGGGTGTTGGGTATTTTGTGGCACCTACTAAGAAACCTTTTCCATTTGCTTAGAAATGATTTTTTAGTAGTAGGTTTTCTTGAGTCAATTACTACCTGCTGCATATCATCAGTAAATGGGTTCCTAAAATGTATTAAGACCATATCATCCAGGCAGTAAACTGAAGTTGTTTGGGGTTAAGATGCATCCAATACCCTTGTTCTTGTGTGAGTAGATCCAGTCTGTGAGGAGGCTTGTGGTAATTGCCCCTGGTCAATTCCAAAATAAAGGAGACCCACTGATGCCTGGGCCAGAAAGGAGTCACCACAATGATCTTGGGAGATTCTGACTACATCTTTAGAAGTACCCTGGATATCAGTAGAAAGGGAGGAAAAGCCCATAGGAACATTCCTGTCAAAGGAAAAGCAAAGGCATCTGTCTTCCAGGAATCCTGAAGCAGAATTTTGCCAGCTGATTGTTCAGACAGGAGGCAAAAAAAGGTCTATTTGATGAACTCCCCTCAGATGGATCAAATATTGAAGGCCCCAAATATAGTTTCCATTCAAAGACAGATGCCTTTGTCCTGCTCAACTTGTTTGCAACACAGTTTTGCTCTGATGGAATATAGGATGTCTTGAAGAGGTCCAGAGGACCTGATTCTGAGAACTGATTGGCTTGATAACAGCAAGCATCTATTTTATGTTTATCTGCTTTGGTCAGTCTTTATTGTCCCAGATACCTTGCACTTGTATCTCCTCTGATATTGTTCCTCAAGCAAAGTCTGAAATGGCTGTATTGAATGACTGCTGCAGAGCTGGAGGGGAAAAAGGGTGACCTGGATTTAGGGATATTTGATGTTTCCACTAAGTGATTTCTCTTTTCACAAAACTCAGAACTGGAATTTGAAACAATAATGGGTGTTGGTGCTGGGACCAAAGAGACTTCAGATACCATTGCATTTTTCTCATGTAGAGTCTTTCAAGATATATCTTAAGACTCAGAGATGCCATGAGTCTAATAATCATGGCAGATATTCCCTCACAGTGACAGAAATCTGAGTGGAAAACCTCTGGAGTAGATTTAAATATGGATCTATTTTATTCTGTGTAAGAAAAGCTCTTGGTACTGAGGTGTCTAGCAGATATCCCAGGAGCAGAATTCTGTATGATGGAGACAAAAAAGACTTTTGAATGTTCTCTTGGAATTCCAGACTGTGTAGAAATCAAAGTGAGAGATTCCTGACACTTTGAAAAAGCCTCTGCAAAGATAAGCAAGCCATCTAAATATGGACAAATGTGGATACTCTGTAGCCTCCAATGGGCTATGACAGGAGCTAGACACTTTTATGAATACTCTTGAAGTTTAAGGCCGAGAAAGTACAATTGTGTAAACACTTACCATAACGGTAGATGTCCTCTTGATCATTGTTGCAGCATTCAAAACTGTTGGGTTATCTCACTAAATAAACTGGACAGCTGTCCAGGGTACCAAAGTCAAAACCTTCCATACAACCATATATGTCTGACGCATGACCCAAGCCTGTGGGAGTAAGGGTACATAAGTGGACATATAAACATAAATCCTCAGACTATTTTGCTGTCACTCCAAATGCTGGAGGGATGGGAGTCCGGATCTAGAAGGGGACCCAGGACCAAGGGTGGGTATACTAGGTGAGGCCATAGAAAGGGGAACCAAACCTACCAAGGTCAAAAGGGAACAATGGGAATCCATTTGCCTTGTACCAGGTCACTTTCTGCAGAAACTTGACTAATAGAGGAATCAGATGGTAAGTGTACAGGAGATCCAAGGGCCAAGTATGGACCAGAGTGTCCCTCGGGGATTCTCCCTCTTAAAGGATCAGGGCACTGATTATCTGGGGTTGCAAACAGGTTGCAGTGGCTGAAAATTCTGCTTGCCAATGACTGACTGAGGGACCACTCATGTTGCAGACTAACACACTTGCTCAGCTAATCTGCTAAGATATTGGACATCCATCCTCCAAAAATGTGAGCCAGACACCAAATACCTTAAGAAATACATGAAATCTGGATGAATAGAAATGTGACCATAGCCATATTTTAAAACTAAGGTTACTATAAAACTCAACTGAGGAAGAAGGGGTAACAGGTTGTGAAGTAAAAGCATTTTGAACTTGGGCACTACCACATGCTGGTTTAGTAAAGATAGATCTCGAACTGATCTCCAGGCATTTTCTTCCTTTCTTTCTTTCTCACTAAAATATTCTTGAATAAAATCTTTTTCCCATCTAGCAATGATGAAATGCTTCTATTACCTCCTGTAATAGTATGTGCTATACGACAGGAGGAAACAGAAGGGTTTGGTCTGGTGGATGTAGAGAAATTCCTTTGAAAGGAGGAATTTCTATCTACCACTTTTTGTATCCTTGTTGAATCAGCCTCAGAACCCATTTGTTTGCAACAATCTATTGTCAAAGAGAGAAATGGATATTTATGCTTTCTGGAAGGGATAAGGTACTACGGGGAGGGGGCAAGGTTCCTTATGTAATCATTCTGTCTAATTTGACTGTCCTTTGTTCTGGAGGGTTACTGTTTGGAACCTCCCTGGCACTGGTTTTTAAATATCTGCTTACCAGGATTCTGCTGAGACTGTTTATTTCATATCTTGACAAAAGTGAACAAGGGAGCAGAAAATCCCTATCCAAAGGGGAAGTCAAAATATAATGTTTTACATCTTTTGGGAGGTTCTGAGAACACATCCAGGCAAACATCCTCAGCACAGTACCAGAGACAACAGCCCTGGAGGCATTATCTGCAGTCATAAAATACACTTTGAACAATGAGCAGTGACCTGAGAAACCAAAGAAGCTTAACCACACAAAGCAGATTTTTCCTCACAAGAGGGAACTGCAGATAAAATATTCCTCATACTTTCACAATTAGTCAGAATTTCTCTGGTCTCTTGGGAAATCGGCTTGATTGTGTCCACTTCCTTCCATGCCCACGGAGAGACCAGATATATAAGTTTGTTGATGGGTGGAATTACCCAGAGGTAGATGGGCTAAACCCAAAAGCCTCCAGAAACACTGATTCTACTTGCAAAGGGTTATCTGGAGACCAAACACCTCTTTGTTTAAGGAGTTCCAAGATATCTGCAAAGGAGACATCATAAGGTGGTGATCTTGGGGACCCTTCTCCCTCATCTCAATCAGTGTCTTGCACATTATTTTCCAAGGAACCTCCTTGGTAGGATTCTCTGGGAGGTATTGG
The DNA here is from genome assembly GCF_019279795.1 of Protopterus annectens. Classification (NCBI taxonomy): domain Eukaryota; kingdom Metazoa; phylum Chordata; order Ceratodontiformes; family Protopteridae; genus Protopterus; species Protopterus annectens. Next base: position 1,290,038,111 of record NC_056735.1, read on the forward strand.
GAGAGATAATGATACCCTGATGGGTGGAGTGAAGGCTAGCTAGGACTGGCTGCAAGGGTGCCTGCAGGCAGGTGCAAGGGGGTGCACTTGCACTACCTTGGATTCGGCTGGCCTGGAGACTTCATTTTCTTTTAATTTAAAAAAAATGTTTTTTTTTGCCTTTGCGTCAAGTCACACAGACGGAACAGGTGTTTGCAACCTGATTTCGTCTTCTCCGTCTGTGCGACTGTTGGCTTATGTCTTTAGCTTCCGCCTCCACCCCCCGTGTGGAATTTGAAATCCAGAAGATGTTGGGACTGCAGACGAGCATACAAGTGAGAGGTAAGTGTGTGCGTGTGTGTTTTTAAGTGTTTAAGAGGTGTGTGCAAGTAAGAAATAGGTAGTTAGGGTCAGGGATGGGTGGACAGGGTTGCCACCTTTTCAAATGTCCAAAGTGGGACATTTTTGGTACAGACATCAGATTTTGCAGGCCGAAACATACCCATGGCCAGTACAAAGGACAAAACTTCACTTTTTTGCCTAAATAAAAGCTTATTCTTGTAGCATTTTAGTTGCTTATCCTGTTTCTTATAATATTTAGGTGTTTCAGATACAGAATGAGAAGTTATGTACCTACCATAACGTTACATGTTAGTTGTCTTCTTCTCGCCTTCTTTCTTGCTAGATGGGTTCGGAGCCGATCCTCGGCTCTGACTCGGCTTATACCAAAGCTCGAGAGCTATTTTTACCGGCTCAAGGTAACCCTGTATCCCACAATGCTAGGCGCTAACTACCCAGATCTCGTTTGATAGCTAACACTATAGCAGTTCTGCCCCCAGAACAAAGGAGAGAATGGCATACCCATATAGATAGCCATCCCAAGAAAAGGATAACCACTGGAGACCATAGTGGGAAAAAAGGAAAGGCTCCATAGGATCCTATCGGTCTGTCCAGGCTAGGGGGTTGGAAGACGGGACGTAAGAAAGAAGCTGAGAAGAAGACAACTAACATGGAACGTTATGGTAGGTACATAACTTCTCAATGTTAAGTTGTCAATCTCGCCTTCATTCTTGCTGGATGGGACCGCGTCCCTAGCACCTCAAACCTGGGTGGCTCATTGGAACAGACTCTTGAGGATGGTGGAACCAAAGTTAGCTCGGCTTCTGGAGGCCATGTCCAATTTGTAATGAGAAATAAAGGTATGGGGGGGAGGCCCATGTGGTGGCCGCACAAATAGAATCTAAGGGCAACCTGTCCTGAAAGGCTATAGACGTAGCTAAGGCTCTAGTTGAATGGGCTGTAGGTCTTGAAGGAAGCTTTTGACACCTCAGTTCATGGATGAAAGTGATGACAGAGGCCAACCACCTAGAAAGGGTTACTTTGGAAACTGGAAGGCCTTTCTTCCCTTCAGCATAAGATAGGAAGAGCTGGTCAGATTTCCTAATTTGCTTGGTTCTATCCAAGCAGTAACGGAGTTGGTGATGAACATCCAAGAAATGCAACTTTTGTTCCGCTCTGTCAGAGTAATTAGGGAAGAAAACTGGGAGATCGATAGTCTGGTTTAGATTTGCCTCAGAAGATATCTTGGGTAAAAAGGAGGGGTTAGTTCTGAGGGACACTCTATCTTTATGGAAAACAAGATAAGGAGGATGAACGCAAAGGGCGTGAAGTTCTGAGACTCTCCTTGCAGAGGTTATGGCTACTAGAAACAAAGTTTTCCATGAGAGTAACTTCAAGGAACAGGAAGCCGCAGGTTCAAAGGGAGGGAGAATCAAGGAGGATAAAACTAGATTCAAATCCCACTTCGGTGGGGGATATCTAACCGAGGGCTTGAGTAAAAAGATACCTTTAAGAAATGCTTTACAAAGTTTATGAGACATAATGGAGGAGTCTGCCAAGCCAACATGAAAATTTGAAATGGTCGCTAACTGGACTCTGATAGTGGAGGAAGAAGAACCCGAATGAAAGAGTTCGGCCAAAATATCTAAGACCAATTGGATAGGAGCCACAAATGGGTCTATGTTCCTAGATTTTGCCCAGAAGGAAAAACGTTTCCATTTGCTGGCATAAATCCTCCTGGTAGAAGATTTGTGAGAAGCTAAAATTATGTCACATACTGAATGGGAGATAAAGGAAAGCCTGGCTAAGGTTGGAAGTGGAGCAACCAAGCTGTGAGGTTGAGAGAGGGGATAGATTGGTGCAGCTTGCCCGACTGATGGGTCAAGAGATCTGGAACTGGGTCCAGATGCCAGGGCTGCTCCAAGAGGTAATGGTGCAGGAACGGAAACCATATTTGTTGAGACCAGTACGGAGCAATGAGGATCATCGTGGATCTCAAGGCGGTAGCTTTCTGAATCAACTGAGTGATTAATGGAAAGGGGGGAAAGGCATGCAGGAGACCCCTGGGCCAATCGTGGACTAGAGCATCTCTGGGAGGGTGGCCGGGAAGAGAGTGAAAAATTCATGGCATTTGCTGTTCTGGGGTGTAGTGAAAAGATCGCAGCAAGGCTGATGCCATTTTATGAAAATTTCTTACACTACTGACTACTTGAGAGACCACTCATGCGGCATGAGAATGGCTCTGCTCAGCCTGTCCGCTATGACGTTGGACTTCCCGGGGATATGTGTTGCTATCAGAAACTGTTGAGAGGAGATCACCCACTGCCAAAGTCTGAGTGCTTCTCGACATAAGGGATAGGACTTGGTTCCGCCCTGCTTGTTGATGTACCACACTATGGACATATTGTCCATCTGAACTGCAATTGTCCCGATGGGAAGAGAGTCCTGAAGGGCTTGCAACGCTAAAAGAACTGCTCTCATCTCTAGGACATTGATGTGCAGGTGGCACTCGAAAGGTTGCCAAGTGCCCTGGACTGGCCTGCCCTGAAAATGCCCCCCCCCACCCGATCAGGGAGGCATCCGTTGTCACTGTAGCAACCGGGGGGGGGGGGGATGAAGGGTCTGCCCTGAGACACTTGAAGGGAGACCATCCACCAAGACAGGTGTTTCTTGCATAACTGGGTTAGTAAAATTTAGTGTGACATCGGGAGCTGCTGGAAGGACCACTGAGAGAAGAGCATCCATTGCAGGAGTCACATGTGGAATTGAGCTAAGGGATGTAATGGCAGCCGCCATGAGACCTAGAGTCTTCAGAACAAACTTGGCCTGAATTTTGTTGTTCTGAAGCAGGATATGAACATGTTCGCGAATATCTGAGATTCTTTGAGCCGTCAGTTTTGCAGAGAGTTCGACTGTGTCTAATATGGTGCCTATGAAGGTAATAGACTGACAAGGCGACAAGGCAGACTTTTTGAAGTTTATGGAGATACCTAGCTCTTCGCAAATCTGAATGGTGTAATCTCTGGCGGTAAGGAGCCAGTCATCTAGATATGGAAACACCTGGAATCCTTGACGCCTCAGATGAGCCGTAACCACTGCCATGCATTTGGTGAACACTCAGGGGGCTGTAGTGAGACCAAAGGGCAGGGCCCTGAACTGGTAGTGACTGGCTCCCAGCCGGAAGTGGAGAAACCTTCTGGAGCGTCTGTGCATTTTGATGTGGTAGTACGCATCCTGAAGGTCTATAGAGCACATCCAATGGTCCTGACTCAAAAAGGGTAGAATGGACTGTAGTATGACCATCCGGAACTTCGTTCTTTGAACAGACTTGTTCAGTCTGCTGAGATCCAAAATTGGTCTCCAGTCCCCTGTCTTTTTTGGTACTAAAAAGAACTTGGAGTAGATTCTGGATCCTTGCAGGTCTGCTGGGACTGGCTGGATGGCCCTTTTTCTTAGCAGTTTTGAGATTTCTAATACTGCTTGATCCCTTAGACCAGGTGGAACATCTGGAAGGGGCCTGTTTGGCTGTTTTGGGGTGTGGACAAAGGGAATTTTGTAACCCGCGGATATGATCGACCGTACCCATGTGTCTTCGATAAGGGAAAGCCAGGCTTTTGGGTACAGTGATAGTCTTCCCCCGACTGCCTCTGAAGTTGGACAGTCGGGCAGCTTCTCAGGGATGCTGGATGGGTTGGCCAGAGACAGCTTCTCTGCTACCCTGATTCTGTGGACCCCCTCTGCCCCTGGGGTGGCGTCTATTGTTGTTCCCCCCCTGCCTCTAGAGGGCAACTCACCTCATGCGTCCGGTGCAACTCCCTGTGGTTTGCGGAACCACATTTTTCCACCCTTCTGACCTTTGGGGTATGGTCTGGATGGGGTGGAAAAACAGACTCCCACGGCAGAGAGAGTCTTGCCATCTTGTTCGCATCTGGTCAAAGTATCCTTCACCTGAGGTCCAAACAACGCTGAACCATCAAAGGGAGAGTTGGCGAAGGACGCCTTGAAGGGGTCAGCAAAGTTACAAAGCTGCATCCAGGCATGTCGTCTTAAGGCCACACCTGTGCCTGCAGCCCTACTCGCCCCATCGGCCGCATAAGAAATAAGCCGCATGGAGGAGTTAACAATTGAGTTTAGGGTTGCCAGCTGGGAGTTGATTTTGTCCTGAGACCCCGCAGCTGTTGGATCCTGTAGAGTGTCACCCATTTCTTTGAGCAAGTCTCTTTGAAGACGGGTGAAATGACATAAGTAATTCAGCGACCGCATGGTAAAGGTCGCTGAAGAAAACATCCGCTTGCTGTACCTATCCATGGTCCTAGATTCCTTATTAGGAGGATGGATAGGTATCAAAGGATCAGCCAGTCCCTTCTTAGTGGCTGCAGCCACCACCATGGCATCAACAGGGACATCCTTGGTCAAAAACTGTTTATTAGCAGGGGCTGTGATAAATTTTGAAGGCCTCCACGGGGTTAGTTCCATCGAGTCAGGGGCCGTCCATGCCTTCCTGGCCACCACTTCCATAAGGGGGTCAAAGGGCAGAGACACCCAGGAGGTGGAGGGGCGAGAACCAAATGCCTCTAGGTAGACCGACTCATCCTCGGAAGGATTGAGGGTAGACCAGTTCCCCCTCTGCTTGAGGATCTCAAGGATGTCAGAGAAGGAGACATCCTCAGAGGGGGATCTTGGGGACCCCTCCGACTCATCCAAGTCGGTATCAGATGTGACGGACTCAGGGGAGTCCAGATGCTTCCTCTTACATTTCCTCTTCCGAGGGGGCTCCCCTGACAGATCAGGGGAGGCCTCAGAAGAGGCGGATGCTCCCAATGGGGGCCCCTGAGGCGTAGGATCTCTGCGGTTAGGGTCGAGAGGATGAGTAGAGACTGTAGCAGGCACTACAGTGGGAGGAGCTGAGAGAGCCGACCGAGGAACAGGCACAGGGGCCAGCACACTCCTCATGACCTCGAAAGCACCCCTATCAGGCAGAGAAGAAGGTCCCCACTCTGAAGAGATAAGGACCCCTCCTGGCACTGAGAGGGATGGCTCCAAGGCCAATGTCAGAGCCGAACTCACCTGCGCCGAGGCTCCGAGAGGGAGAACGGGGTCGGACAAGGGTCCAATGCCACTCGCCCCCTCGGAGACGACGAGGGAGTCACAGTGTCCGGATCCCTCGAAGGATGGCACCATAGAAGAAATCGGAGCGACGGAGCCGAAATGGGTGGTATCAGCTCCGACATGTCGACGGTCCCGGCTCCCACAAACTCCGGCTCTGAACTCAGAGGAAAAGTCGGAGGAGGAATCGATGATGGAATGGGGATAGCCACTGTCTGTTGAGAAGGGCTATGAAGCATCTGGGCCAGTGCCTGTGACTTAAGAAGTCTACTATCCACCCTCTCGAGGTCATGGTCCGAAAGCCTGGAAGACCGAGAGGAATGGGACCGGTGACTGCGCTCTGAAAGCAAAGGAGATCTTGGTACCAAATGGACTGACTCCAAAGAGGAGGACCTGGAGCGCTTATGGGTCAAAGTCGGCCCCGACAAAACTATCGGAGCTGACTGAGATTTCGAAGCGTCGGCTCCAGCTGGAGCCGATGCCGAAGCAGAAGTAGCACCACTGGTCGGAGGCTCTAAACTCGGAGCCGACGATTTAGTGGGCTTAGAAGGCTTGCCCGACGAAGACTTGGCTGGGGAGCCTTCAGGCTTCAATAAGCCTCTCAAAATCAATTTGTTTCTGCATTCCTGCAGGACTCTTGGACTGAATGCATGGCAAGAGTCCTGCAGGTGCAGAGGACCTAAGCAATACATGCAAGAAGTGTGACCGTCTGTCAGAGACATTTTCTGACAGCACGAGTCACACTTCTTGAAGCCTGAGACCTTGGACTCCTTATACATAATGGTGGAACACACCCAAACAACCACACACACACACACACACACACACACACACACACACACACACACACACACACACACACACACACACACACACACCAACCACAGTAAATAAAAAAAAACCTAGTTCAGTCACTACACCACACCAAAGCCTAAGACTACAACTAACACAGACTTTAACAAATTTACCCAAAAACTAACTTGGCCCTAAGGCCTAGATATATAAGGGGAAGGAAGGGCCGAGGGGATAGAAAATAGACCCAAAAGGGGACTATACAAAGCAGGTTACTCTAAGAGGGGACAAGGGGTATAACAAACACTAACTCTGAAATAAAAGGAGAAAAAAATCTTACTCAAAAAGCTGTTTTTTTTGAAAAATTACCAGAGAGCTGGCAAAAACGCAACCTCGCAGCTAAGCAGCAAACGAGATCTGGGTAGTTAGCACCTAGCATTGTGGGATACAGGGTTACCTCGTGCTGGTAAAAATAGCTCTCGAGCTTTGGTATAAGCCGAGTCAGAGCCAAGGATCGGCTCCAAACCCATCCAGCAAGAATAAAGGCGAGATTGACAACTTAACATTAACTGTTTTATACAACTTTTACATAAAATATAGGAAATAATTTTGCTCAAAAATCTCAGGACATTTGCCATTTTTACAAATTCTTTGCAGGACACAACTGTCCAAAGAGGGACTGTCCCTCACAAAGTGGGACAGGTGGTAACCCTATGTGTGGATGTAAGAATTAGATAGGGGTTTGTAAGCATTAGGAGTTTGGAAGTGTTCTTCCAAATAAACGCATGTGGGTTTGTGATTTCTATGTAACAAGGTATGGAGGAAGAAGAGGTTTCCCTCGTTTCAGAAGAAATGGGAAGTGATAATTCTGCCTAAGTAAAATTCGCAAAGTCACAAAATAAAATGGCACTGTCAGTGTAGGAATTTGCTAAAGATTTCGAAGTGTTGCATATAACATTATTTGCACTTTATATCTCTTAAGGATTATCATGACACTGGAAGTTACTTTTGGTCTTCCCTTGTTTGGGAATTTTACGGGTCCAGTTTATTGGATCAGGGTATGTATCAATGGGAAATATGCCAGTCAGTGCAGCTGAGGTATTACTTATGATAGTTTAGTAGAAAACTTTATTTTAGTTGACAGCTGTCATAGTTCTTCCATTTATTGGTGAATGTTAGCATTGTATTTGAAATGTTTGCTATTACTGTTATTGTATTTAACAGAAGTGATTGAATGTTTGGTGCATGGCAGTGCAAGACAACGCTTAAAGGAAATTCCACATTTGCTATCTGTATAGTAGCGAATCTGTTTATATTTTTTATTCAGGGTTGAATGTTTCAGACGCATCCAGTTTTCTCTAGAATCAATAATTTACCATGATTGTGCAATGTTCTTACTTCACAGTATTTTAAATGAGAAGTTGGTTTGCATTTACTGAGCACCTGTGGCTGTTTTGGGTGAATCAGTTTTAATGTTGTAGTTAAGAGATTCATTCAGCATAATCCAGGGGCCACCTGCACATGTTTCAGTAACCCACCAGTAGCATTAAATAACCTGAGTTTGCTCTTTGGCATTAATGTACACATTTCCTAATCACAGGTCATTGCTGAAAACCATACTTACCTCCCGCTCCCACCTCTTTTGCACTAACCAACCCCACCACACTAATACACCATCCTAACCTAATCTCTACCCAGCATTAACACCCCTGTCAGTAATCTTGCTGTCTCTCTCTCTCTCTCATTGTACATATCTACAGATGATCTGGTCAACTTTCCTGATTTATTGAGGCTTGTCTTTGTATGTATTATGTTTGCTTTTCCTGTTATAAGACATTGCAGCTTGTACTGTTGTGCCAGAAGCTCTACTTTGACTTCTGTGCTCATGTAAAATGTGATGTGTAACTCCCCAGCTTTGGCTGAAATGGATCCTCTCTGGATCAGACTATATAAAATTTCTCATTCTTGGGACATCTTTGTCATGTTTCCTTCCATCTTCCACATAAGCTGTCAACCAACAGATTCCATTTCTATTGATGACCTTGCATAGAGGTGTCCACCAGAAAAATACAGGCTTGTGTAATACTGGCTGTTGATGTTGTGACATTCCCCCTCTGGACCAGTAATCAAAGAGCCTGGATCCTCCCCACTGACACCAGTAAGGGCCATTCACTGGGAACAAAAATAGATATACACTGTATGTAAGAAGTAAGTAGGTAACGGTAGGTGTGTGTGTGTAAGTAGTAGGTAGGGGTGAGTGTGTGTGTGTGTGTGTGTGTGTGTGTGTGTGTGTGTGTGTGTGTGTGTGTGTGTGTGTGTGTGTGTGTTTAAGCATACCTCTCAACTGTCCTTGATTTTAACTCAAATTTTAGCTTTGTCCCTCTGAAAATAATCCCTCTTAACACTAGTGCCTTTTGGTGGAAAGCTGCTGCATTATAATTAATAAATAATGACAATGATTAAGAGGTACTGATTTTTCTTCCTGTAGGACATGTATATTAATTCACATACTCTTATTCTGCTAATGTCTCAAGTTAATAGATGTAATAGTTTAAGTGTCCCTGATTTGTTCTACATTTGTCCCTGATTCTGTTGAAATTTGTCTCGGAGTGGCTGAGAGGTATGTGTGTGTAAGTAGTAGGTGTGTGTGTGTGTGTGTGTGTGTGTGTGTGTGTGTGTGTGTGTGTGTGTGTGTGTGTGTGTGTGTGTATGTATGTATAAAAGAGAAGTAGCACACCCCTCAACTGCCCAGGATTTTACAGAATGTCCAGATTTTTGCCCCATATTCCTCCGAAAAAGGTTTGAAGTTGCTAAATAATGACAGACATTTGGGTTTTAGACATCATATCCTTTAGAAAAATGCATACTAACACAAATCCTGTTAGTCTAGCAATTTTCTAAGTTCATGAGAGAAATATTTGTAATCTGTCCCTATTTATGTTAAGCTTTGGCCATATTTCTTGCACTAAGAGGTTGAGGTGAGTGTGTGAGTGTGTAATGTCCTAGTTAGAGTTAGCAGGTGGAATTTATTTTCAAGTGCATTTTTAAGGAATTGTGAGCTTCAAGGGAAGAGAAATTTACTGCTGCTCATGCTAAGTCTGCTTAAATGTGCAACTGTTTAGTTCAGCAAATGGTGTCACTATTGTCGTATAGAATTTTAAAGCAGTGTTAGTAGCACAGCAGGTAGCATACTTGCATTTTGATGTAGAAGGCAATAGGTTCTACTTCCACAGCATGCAGATTTGTATTTTAAGGAGATGGGGTGCTGCAGTCCTGACTATGTCCTCCTTTGGAGGAAATGCCTAGCAACTATGAACCTGTTTTTCAGCTTGCCACCCATTCCCTATTGCAATATACTAGCTTACCATTTTTGTTTAATGTAGCATGGGCAATTTATTCTTTAGGAGCAGTAGGGACTGAATTTGTAGATGAAATACTGAAATATAAAGTTGTTTTCTAGCATCAACCTCTTCATTAGTTTCAGATCTCTATAATGTGGAATTATTCAGATGACTTTTACTTCTGCAGAGATTGTGCATACTGACTGATGTTTGTGGATTGTAATGATAGAAGTTTAAGTGGCCTTTTATGGTTGAAATGTTCTGAATTGGGCAGTTTGTCATTATTGGTTCATATGTTTTGTTTCATTGCTTGCTGGAAAAACATTCAACACTATAAATTTAAAATGCACTATAACAAGTGGTGCTGTATTATAGAAGGAATATAATTATATTATTTTATATTATAATTAAAACAATCTGTATATATTATAGGCATATGTATAATCCTATGCATAAATATGTGCACTTCTTATGCATGGCTACTCTTGTTTATCACAGTAACAGGAAGGATACTGTAATGTTTGTGTCAAGAAATAAGGTCTAAAGTTTTTAGTTAAGCATATAATGAAGTTGTTCACATCACTGATAATAGACCCAGTTTCATATAACTAAGGTTCAACCACACAAAAGCAGAAAACACCCAGAATTTCCCTCTCCCACTCATTAAAACTAATCTTGAGAAAATAATATTTACAACTGTGTCGATGTTGGGATTATGAAGAAATGCTTGATTAAGCATTAATTAAAAGATATACATAATTTAGTGACTGAACACAGTTTAAGTTAAATACAACTTTAATGTGTCGTGCATTCAGAGCACAGAATGCCAGCTTTTATTTAAACAGCAACTTGTGTTACTGAGAGCTAATCTTGGAAGCCAAAGATCACTAGTGTTATAAACTAATTTTTTTAAATCTGTATAATCTGAACAGGCTCATGGGACTCCGTTTAGTGTCCTACATGAGAAATACTGAGCTAATGAACATTATTCCCCAGTAGTTGTTTCTAAGTCACTTATAAATAAATAAAACAAGGGGAAGTAATTTGAAATAAAACAAATACCTTGTCTTTATGGTAGGTAAAAAGGAAAACTCAGTACCCAAGTAAATAAAATGATTATTAGCAATGAATAAGAAATTATTCCAGTACGGAGAACTGAACAGCCAAGCCTTCTTGATTAGAATTCAAAAGGGCTGCCAGCTGAAAGTTCCCTTGAGTTAGTTGCAATGTACATGGGGTATGTAAAAAAAACTTATCATGGATTCCTAATTAAATCTAGATATCTGTAATCATTGTAGAAGTAAAGCATAAAACAGTATACACACTGAGAATTTTGAACAGTGTTTATGGCAGCTGGGGAGAAATAGCCAGGTAATGGGACCCTGTAAGGGCTGTGTGGTGGTGGTGGGGGGCTGCATGGGTGGAGGGGGTGGGGCTGCATGGGCGGGGCTCTGTTTGCACCTCCCTGCAAAAAATTCTCTGGGCTCCCTTGACTGGCTGCCCCCGTGGAAGGGATGAACAAGGCTCAGGACATAAAACTAAATGTGATAAAGAGGACAGAAGGGTTTTTTTAATATAAATAGGGAAATAAGAAAAAGAGAGGAAAGAATTACCAACAATTATAATAAAAGGTACTGCAATAAGTACAGAAAAGGAAAGGGAAGACTACCAGCAATGGTATTAAGAAGTGCTCAAGGAGTATGAGATAAAGGGACAGAAAGCTAGCTGCAAAAAAGAATAAATTAAATTAAACTAATGTAAAACTGGAAACTATTGATTAAACAAGACCCACATCTTGAGAGCTTGCAATCTACACCTATTTGCAATGGTGGCAAATGACAGCTGAGATATGTTAGGTTGGTGGGGTGTTATGGATAAAATGAGGAGCTTGGGAGTTAAAGAATTCTACTTTCTGGAAGAAGCAGCCAAGTTGGATCCGAGGGTTGGATCCATACCCAACAGTTGAAGAATGAATGAAATGGACAACATCAGATTAGACTTTAATATATTAGCCAGACAATTTAACATTCTAAAAATTAAAGTTACAGAAGCATATACTTTTTCCCCAAACTTTTCAGTAGCTTTATCATCCTTGTCTGCAGGAGAAACATTGAAGTTAACAAAATGCTTGGCAGCAGCTGGATTAGAAAACTATAGCTGTTGGGTCAGGTCTGGGATGAGTGAGTGAAAACTTGAAAGCCTGAGGAACTTCGTACAATCTCTCTCTCTGCTTTCTAGGTGTAGCAGGCTGTCAGGGAAACTGCAGTCTGTAACAAACACATCCCCCACTGCTGACAGCACGTGAAGCATGGGTGGTTATGGAAATTCCTTTCATGACAACACATAGTATTTTCTGAGGGACTGAGAATCTGTAGTCTTCTCCCTCTGAAAACACTGGCATACTCTGGAAATAGTCTCAGAGAAAGGGAATCACTCACAGGGAGATTCAGATACAATACTCTCCCCGAATCTGAAATCTGAGGAGAAAAAAACTGCAGCTCCACAAGGGGAACCCATCGCAATCCCTGATTTCTGTAGAGAATAATTGCCATTGAACATAAAATAACTGCTATTTAAAATTAAGTCCAACAAACCCTCAATTAGTCCAACTTCCCTTTCCGGGCAACCCTTAGACCTGACCTTGTGGAGCTAGTTTTGCAAATCTAGTTATGGCCCACTGGGAACAATACTATGTTTTCAATGACAGCAACCCTCATAGAAGAGCAATAGTTTACTATATAAGATTTTTAGATGACATGTTTATGTTATTTAGTGGTATGGTTGATGAAATTCAAGGATTAATGTTATATCTTAATGAGTCCACCCAATTTTTGCAATTTACACATGACTTAGGAGATGAATTCATTAGCTACTTGGATGTTTACCTTTATAAGGATAGAAACATGCAATCCTACAAAGCTAGGATACATAGGAAGCCGACCTATTCCAACTCTTTCCTTCACTTCTCGAGCTGTCACCCTTACCAACAGAAAAGGTCAGTGGTGAAAGGACAATTGGTGAGGGCAGCCAGGATGGTGTCGGATGAGTTGGAATTTGATTTAGAATGCCAAGTATTATGCAATATGTTTATGACTCGGGGGTACCCCTTACAGCTATTGGATGATTTGGTTTCCAAGATCGGGCAGAAAAGAATCAATGATTATTTCAGTCCCATTTTGGCACCAAAGCCCCAGTTGGTAGACACACGAGCCATCAACATTGGGTCTGTCCATGCTAATGAAACTGATCCTTTCAGGATAACTTTTATTTTTACTTATAGTCTTGATACATCCAGTATAAGGAGGATTATTTCTAAGAACTGGAATTTTGTCAGACAGAGACTTGGCCCCCATCGTGGATCCCACTCCATGGATCATGTACAGAAGAGGTGCTAATCTCAAGAACCTGTTGGACAGAGTGAAACCAACCTTCACTAGAACTGTGGGTATGTTTAAATGTGAGAGTTGCCCATATTGCAAGTATATGAGTATGGCACAAACCTTTACCATTAGAGGCAAGAAGTATTCTATTAACCGAAGGTTTAATTGGTTGTCTAAGAGTATGGTGTATTTGGCTACTTGTAGACTCTGCCCCTGTTTTTACATCAGGAAGACAGACTGGAGATTCAGGGACAGAGTCTATGAGCATGTCTACAGTATTAAAAAATCTAAAGTTGAGAACGCACTAGCGAAACACATACAGGAGGATCCACAATACAGCTTCAGTTTTCAAATTATAGATCAGGTGCAGCATGATCCTAGAGGTGGCCCCTTCAACTTACTGTTGGAAATTCGTGAGGTTATTTGGCAAATAAGGGTCAATGCTTATAGCCCTACAGGCCCGAATGATCTATGTTCCCTATCCTGTGTTCTTAAATATAGGAGCTTGCAGAGATAGGTTTAATTTTATGTCGGATTATTCCAAGTTTTACAGAGATGACTTTTCAATTTTACCTTTAGTATCGACCATATGAGCCCTTCACCAATGTGTACTTTAAGAGTATCTTTATACCTTATAACTATCATATAATTGTCTTAGACATAATAATTTTTGGTTTTCTTCAATGAGTATTTAGAACATCAAATTTTTAGCTAAGTTTATAATTGTAGCTGATTCCTGGACATTAATGGCATCTATGCACATGCACACATTTTCCATACATTTTTAACACACTTTTTAATGTTTTTAAGGTTGCTTCCTAGGAGATTTTTACTTCTTTGTCCACTTATTCTAACCACTTTTTATCTACACATTTTTATCCACATTCATTTTTAACAGTTCTTAATAGTTTTTATGTATTTCATAGCACTTTAACAAGTACTTTTATATATATATATTTTCCAACATGTATTCTGATGCATTAAGTGTGAGGTATATGCCTTTACTTTGACAGAAAAGTGATGTATCAACATGGACTCATATTTATTTGATGGGTGCACTTTAATATTTAATTGATTAATTTATTTATGAAGTTGTGTCACTTATTTAAGGGTCTAAATTTATTCTTTTGTTGTCTGAAGAAGTTTTACTCAATGTAGTAAAACAAAAGCGCTAACTTTGCTTCAATAAAGTATCCTCCTGGTAGATTAATTTTGAGGCTGCAATACTTCCATTCAGGTTGAATCCAGCACCAAACTCTTAGGCGTCACCATTGATGATCAGCTTAAGTTTGACTTGCATGTCAATAACTGTATTAAGAAGACATTCAGAACTAGGGCTCCTTTATTGTAACAGGAAATTCCTTACTCATGAAGCCAAGGTAACTATCTCTCTTACTTACATACTACCCAGTCTAATGTACACCTCACAAATCCTCACAAATCTTAACTCATCACTTCTGACCAAACTCAAATCTACCCACAACAAGGTAGCTAGATTTGCTGTTCAACAAACCTACAAATCCCATCACTGTCTTTCTCTAAAACATCTAAACTGTCATGAATTACCCCATTAACTTCTCCTCTCTCAGCTCCAGCTCATTTATTCTAACTTATACCAGCTTTCCTACTGCCCTACACTATCCCCTCTAATCTCTCATTATTCTCCCACCGGACCACTCTATAGCTCTACCCAAGACCTACTACAACTTTACAAACCTAAGTCTAAATTTGGATGTTGTATGTACAGTTATCACCCCACTATTGCCTGGAATAAGCTTCCATTAGAAATCAGGACCCTTACACATCCTAAACAATTTAAGACAGCCACTAAAGAGTGCTTCAAGAGTCACTGGTCCTGCCACTGCAATCTCCCTCTCTGCACATCCCCTATTTCTTACACTTTACCCTACCCCTTGCCCATTACTCACTTTTCTCCCTAGCTCCGTCTAATCTTACTTTGACTACCCCTTCTAATGTCTACTAAAACCTATAAAGCTTTGTCTCACAGAAGCATTTAATAGTAATTGTCCTGCTTCCATGCAACTACATTATGACAAAACTGGGTTTTCTGTAACCACTTACCAAAAAAAAAAAAAAAATCGTTTCACTTTATATATATATACTGTAAAAGTCTTTGCTATACTCCTGACTATTGACACTGTATAACAATGCATTACTACTTATTGCCTTGTAACCTGTAATATTGCTATTTAATTGCTACATAATCCTTATGTATAATGAAAATTGTAAAAAAAATGTTGGAGCTTTTCATTTCGTGCCTCCGCTAAAAAAGGGCTCTTCAGCTCAGTTGGACAAGCCCAGTCAACAAATGTAAAATAAATAAATAAATAAAATGTTTATAAATTGTTTATGTTAAAAATAATATGTAGTACAGATGCAGGATTATGCAAACCACAGTTACCTAAGTTATAGTATTTTCAAGTGTTTAACAACTGCATTCTAATATCAAGCTATACGTGAATTAACAGATAACTGAAGGTAGAGAAAGTGAAGAAGGGGTTAAGGAATGTTACTATGATCAACAAAGTCTGGTTCTGGAATGTTCATGAAGGGAGGAAAAAAACAATGTGTAGGAGATTTTGTTTTATGTGAGCTCTAGCCTCCTAAGGCTTGGGGATGAATAATTACAAGGAATGTTGGTGAGAGAGCACATACTGGTACTAAAAGATGCAAGGTCAAAAAAACAAAAAAATGTTATTAAGCCAGGTGGTTTGTGTTTTTAAAACATTATTGTTACTAAAACATGGTTGTTAAGTGTTCATGTGTAGGTCCAAGTGAGAAGCACGAGGGTCTGCAGTGACCCTATTTGTTTACTAATATGAAATGTCAGAATTCTGCATGCATATTACTGATAAAAAATAATATATAAACTGTATGTTTTTGCTGTTTGGTGAGGCTGATTTGGAAGTTTTTGTGAAGACAGTCTCTCAGGGCTGTGGTTTGTTTGATAATAAAGTAAGAACTTTGCACATCCTGAAGAGTTATTCTTGACTCAAGACTAACAGGTAAATCTTTATTATTTATGCATATTTTTACTGCACAATAACATTTTGGTGCTGGACGCAGATCTGAACTTTGGTATTGCTGCAGGGCAGTGTGGAATAAATTACAAGGGCCCAGCATAGAAAGTTCTTCTGTGAATTCCACACTGTTTTGTATAAGATACTCAGAGATTTGGATATTTAAATATTCAGGGTGTGCAAACTGCTGTTAGACTAAATGGGGGTAAATGGGGTAAGTGGATTTGTGAAAATGTTTTCCTTTCTTTTCTTTCCTCTCTTCTCTCTTTTAAAAAATGAAGTTAAAAGAAAAAGTGGAAAGGTGTTTATTGTTTTGTTAAATGACTGTTTGCTTATTAAATATATGATGTTTACTGTTTGCTGAATTACTGACTTTCTTCTTAAGTATATGATGTTTACTGTTTTGTTGAAAGACTGAATTGCTGGTTAGGTATATGGTGTTTGCTGTCTTGTGGAATGACAGGAATAGATGTATGTAAAGTAATAGTAGGAGGACCTGACAGGGAATAAGGAAAAGTTTATTAATGTGTATGTGCATACAATAAAAAAGAATTTAACACAAGGAGGTGCTTTGTGTCGAGGGTGGTACCCTCAGGACATAAAGGTAAGAGGCATGATTGTTGCTTTGTGCTGTTTAATGTATGACTGATATCTTTGTTGTTGTGTAATGTATGACTGAAGAGAGAGAAAGAGAGAGAAAGAGAAGAAAGTTAAAATTGTAGTTAAATCAAATTCATGAGCCTACAGCATGTTGGGACATAGGTGTGTATGCAAAGTTAAATCAAATTCATGAATGTACAGCATGTTGGGACGTAGGTGCATGTGCAAAGTTAAATTAAATTCATGAGCCTACAGTGTGTTGGGACATAGGTGTGTGTGCAAACTGAAATCAAATTCATGAGCCTACAGCATGTTGGGATGTAGGGGAGTGTGTGTTGTTGAATTACATCTAGGTGTGACTGTGTGAAAGTACCCTCAGAGGGTCTGAAAGAGTAGTCAGTTCTGGACAGAGTACCTATCCACCCCATTATCCTGACTGCAATGATGGAGCTGTAACTTTTGTGCTCATGATGGGATGAAAGCAAGAGGGTGCTGTGGGAAAAGGCTGATTGAAACCTCTCCTCTGTCATTGCATGATGACAGAATCCCTACCCTTCCCTCCCTGAATGGTGTGTGGATTGATATAGCTATTTCTTTCCTATGAATTACCAGGATCCAGGATCTATATGATAAATCTTAACAAGGACAAAAAATGGAAACAAAGACAAGCAAGCAGGATCAAAATCCTGAAAAGGGAACACCTACAAATTTTATGTATCATAATTATGGTAAAGAACGTTGTAAGTATTTGAATGAGTGGTTTCAGCTTACTAAAAATTGCTCTGGTGGGGTATTTTCATTAAATGGAACTTATGATAGGGATAAATTAATGAAACTGAAAGGTATTTTGGAAAAAAAGAAAAACAAAGCAAGTGGGGAACAAATGGTAGTATGTTATTCTTTGTACACTGAAGTGCTTAAAAGGGAAAATAAGTCAGCATTAAGGGGGTTACAGGATGCTGATAGGAAACTGCTGCAACAGGTAAAAGAGGTTAAAAAGGCAGTGCAGACCAGTAAAAAGGGATCCCTTTATCCTGTCTTAGCAGGTTTGGAACAAATTGAGGACGGCCAAAAAGCATAAACTTCTGAAGAGGATGATAATCCTCCAACAGCTACTGCACCCCCACCCCCATATGCACTGGTACAGGAGGCTCCTGTACAAAATTCTGCTGTTTCCCAGACCCCTACATTTCTGTCAACTATCTATTGGACTCCAAGCCAGTGCAATACTGTCACAACTCAGACTAGTTCTCCTGTTCAATCTTCATCTTCTGAATAGGTATCTGCAGTCAAGGGTGGTCCTTCCCCCTATCCTTCTCAAACAGCTTCTCCTTCTCCAACAGGGGCATTAGTATTTGACACTCCTGTAGCTCATCACACGTCCTCACATGATAGGATAGAACAAGAGGTTATGGCCCCTGGAGAAGATCTTTTTGGCACTTCTTAGGGAAATTCTAGGGGCTAATAACAGAGAACTTGATCATGGTCCTTGGACCCCTGCTGATTTTCATACTGTCTAAACATTTTCCAAATATTAGAGAGGATCCATTAAGATTTAGGGAAGAGTTAAAAACTATAATAGAATGTTACAATCCTACCTTGACAGATTTAAATCAGCTACTCAGGGTAGTTACTTCAGATGAAATAAGAAAGCAGTTACTGGAGAAGGCTAAAATACTGGATTTTACTCTCACATGGAATGCATTAATAGATTCATGGACAGCATTGTTAAATAAAATTATGGATGTGTGTCAAGTTAGGACTGATTGGTATAAAATACAGGCATGCAAACTAAATAAAGGGAAGCCCCTGCAGACAATTTGAGTCATGTTAAAGCAGTGTCTACTAGACATTCAGGGATACCAGATCCAGAAGAACAAGCTAAGCCAGCTATTGTAGCAGTTTTTGCACAGGGTCTGCAAGACCCTGTACAAAATCAAATAAAGCAAGTGCTGATATAATGGCAGGGAAAGGACATAGAGTCTTTATTAAGTGCTGCAAATCACTGTACTGAGTATCAGGAAAAACTGAGAAAGAATACTCAGGACAAGCTATTAACTTTGCAAATCAGGTGACTAGAAGCACCAAGGGGTTGGGGAGAGGTAGGGGAAGGAGGAAAGGAATTGCTAGGGATTTAGTAAAAGTGCTGGCCAAGGAGAACAATGTATAGCCGGTTGGCAACAATGAACTGGCAGTGCCCCTCCTGCCTCATCTGATGGATTTTGCTTCAATTGGGAGAAGCAGGACATTGGAGAAGAGAATGCCTGCACAGGCGAATGCAGAGAGTCCAAGATATCTGGACTGAATGGCAGACAAATTATAATAATACTGCTTTTCCTCCACCACCTCCTCACATTGGAAGGAATCACCATACTGACTATGCCAGGGTAATGAGACAAAAATAAACCATAACCCTTTGCTGACAATAGATCAAAAGGGGACCCTATGTTAAAGGAAAAATAAATGAAAAGGAAATTCCTTTCCTGGTGGACATTGGAGCCACTAGGTCTGTATTGAAAGTTACTTCAGATAGTCAAATACCAGTATCAAATCATAAAGTAACGGCAGTTACAGTAACACATGCTGCTGTCACGTATCCTGTCTCAGAACCTATACTCATTTCTTTAGGTCCATTTGAAGAAAGGCATTCTTTCCTTTTGAGTACTGCTGTGCCAGTGAATCTGCTAGGGAGAGATATGTTGCGCAAACTGGGTTGTACTATTTACTGTATGCCAAAAGGGGTATATCCCAATGCTCCAACAGAATCAGAGGGGGAAGTATTAGCAGTCTTAGCAGAAGCTGAGAACAACCTCTCAAAGGCATGCATACAACTGAAAAACTGCTACAGCAGGTACCTGCTAACTTATGGGCTAAACACACCAATGAAGTAGGTATATTAAAATCTGCAGAACCATTAAGAATAAAATTGAATCCATCAAAACCTCTCCCTAGAGTTCCGCAGTATCCACTGAAACCATTAGCAGAGCAGGGAATCAAACCTGTAATTCAGTCTTTGATACAACAAGGAATAATAGTGCCAGCTAACAGTCCTTGTAATACTCCTATCTTCCCTGTGAAAAAGCCAGGAAAGGATAAATACAGGTTTGTGCAAGATTTGAGGGCTATAAATAACACAGTATTACTAACGTTTCCTGTGGTTCCAAATCCATCAATGATATTTAGCTGCATACCACCTACAGCAAAATATTTTTCTGTAATAGATATTTGTTCAGCATTCTTTTCTATACCCATCCACCCTGAAAATCACTTTTTGTTTACCTTCACTTATCAGGGACAGCAGTATACGTGGACATGGTTGCCACAAGGATACACTGAATTTCCTTCATTATTTTCTCAAATTCTAAGAAAAGATTTGAAGATGTGACATTTTTAGGCAGGTCTTTGCTAGTGCAGTTTGCAGATGATTTACTAATTGCATCTAATTCTTTTCAGCAGTGCCAGCAGGATAGCCTGCATCTTCTGACTATCCTTGCAGGAAAAAAAAAACACAAAGTGTCAAGAGAAAAATTGCAGCTATGGTTACCTCAGGTTTGTTATCTTGGTCACTTGATATCTCAGGGTAATAAGCAGGTATTACCGTCTCATACAGAGGCAATAACTAAAGCTACACATCTAACTTCTTAGTGTCAGCTTAGATCTTTCCTAGGTATGAAAGGGTATTGCAGACAGTGGATTTCAAATTATGCAGACATTGCTAAACCTTTGACAGAGCTTTTAAAACTAGATAAACCAGAGACCCTCCCTTGAGATAGTGAAGAAGAAAATTAATTTCAGAATTTGAAGCAAGCCTTAGCTACTGTCCCAGCTTTAGGGTTACCAGACTATGGAAAGACTTTCATTTTATTTTGTTATGAACAAAATGGATTTGCTTAGGGAGTACTTACACAGAAACATGAGGACATCTACTGTCCAGTAGCTTATTATAGTACAGCACTAGATTCTGTTGCAAAAGGATTTCCACCATACCCAAGGGTAGTCACTGCTGCCACCATTCTAGTTAATCTAGCACAATCACTGGTGCTCATGAATGATCTTACAGTAGCTGCCTTTCATTCTGTATCATCTCTCTTACTTAGAATGAAAACTTAGCCACTCTTGACTGCACGTCCAACTAAATATGAACTTACATTACTTTACAATCCATATATTTCTCTTGTATGCTGTCCTGTTCTAAACCCTGCATCCTTGTACCAACTACTGAGGACGGTGAACCTCATGATTGTGTGTGTGTGACTAACTATGTTTTTTCCTAGGGATGACTTAAGGGACACTGCTATACACACTGCTGAGCTAGACTTATATGTGGATGGTTCCTGTGGAAAAAAACGAAAGGGACATCTAATAGCTGGGATTGTCGTGTGTACTGAACATGAAGTATTGCTTCAACAAAGATTAGAAGGTGTTCATTTTGCCCAGATAGCTGAGTTAGTGGCTTTGCAAAAAGTTTGTGAATTACCCAAGGTCAGTGTTGCAAATATATATATATATATATATATATATATATATATATATATATATATATATATATATATGTGTGTGTGTGTGTGTGTGTGTGTGTGTGTGTGTGTGTGTGTGTGTGTGCGTATATATATATATATATATATATATATATATATATATATATATATATATACATACATATATATATATATACATACATATATATATATATATATATATATATATATATATGGGTCCACTTCAAAATACTGACTTTCAAAACCCCTAAACTCAAAATAATGAGAACAAAATCTCTAAAGCTCAAAATACTGAAAACTCAAAATATCGAAAAAAAAACCACAGTACAGCAACACAACTATATTGCAGCAGAACTACATACCGAAACATATTACCCTTCTGCAAGTATAGGCAGGGTGGCAAGCACTCCTGCACCCCCCATGTGGGGGGATGCAGCCCCCTACACACCTCCTGCTACTTAATTATATCAACTCCAATACTCACTACACTAAAGTGCAATCTCGGAGTTGATATATTTAAGTAGCAGGGGGTGGGGGGTTCAGGTGGGCTTGCCCCCTGCTTATACTTGGAGAAGAGTAATATGGTTTGTGTTTTATTTGTTTTAGTATGTACTTGTGCTAGAATATAATAAGTGTTGGTGTCCTGTGTGTTTTCAGTATTTTGAGTTTCAGTATTTTGAGTTTTCAGTATTTTGAGCTTTAGAGATTTTGGTCTCAGTATTTTGAGTTTAGGGATTTTGAAAGTCAGTATTTTGAAGTGGACCCATATATATATATATATATATATATATATATATATATATATATATATATATATATATATATATATATATATTAGTAGTTGTTATGCCTTTGGGATAGTGCATGATTTTGGGCAGCTTTGGGGCCAGAGAGGTTTTCTAACCTCATTGGGTGTTAAAATTAAAAATTATGAGTATGTAAACAATTTGCTGGAGGCCCTTTTACCGTCTAGAATGCTGGCTATAATCAAATGTAATGCCCATCAGAAGGGCATAGACAGTGTTTCAAAAGGGAACAATTTGGCAGATCAAGCAACCAAACAAACTGTAGAAGAAAATTGTAATAATTCTAATGTAATTCTATTGCAAAATTCTAATAGTGATGAGATGTGTGACTTTAAAAAGGTTTCAGTTTTCAAAGCTGAAGCATCCGGGAGGAGTTCAGAGGTGACTCAAGGATGGATGTATTAAAATCCTCTGATGGAATATGGCAACATCCAAATGGCCGACTGGTGGTGCCTGTCTCCTTGCTACCTTACCTGGTAAGGACATATAATTTGCAGGTTAAGGAAACACTTTGCAAAAATTGGAGTATTTTTAAAACTAATAATGAGTTCAAGTTTTAGGCGAGAAGCCTGTATTCTCAACTAAAATTGGCCCTGATTTAAAAACAATCTTGGAAAACAAAAATAAAAATCAAGGTGAACATGCAAATTTAAATGGTACTAGTCCATGTGGTAGATGTGCTTACTGTTTATACATTCTACAAGACAACTCTATTTCTTTAGACAATAAAAATAAGAGTATAGTCTGTCTGAGAAGAGGTAACTGTTATTCAAGTAAGTTGGTATACATCGCCAAGTGTAATACCTGTACATCTTTTTACATTGGGAAGACAGAAAGGCTATTTAAAACCAGAATATATGAACACCTATACGATATAAAAAATAAAAAGGAAATAAATGCCTTGTATAAGCATAGTATCCAATGTGTGGATTTTGGTGGTTTTAAATTTGCCATACTGGATTTGGTGTATATTGAAGTTAGGGGGGGAGACTGGCAAAATGCCTTAAACAAGAAAGAACTGCTATGGCAATTAAGACTAGCTGCCAACTTCCCCCCGGGGTTAAATGATTATTTAACTATATTGAAAGAAAAGGCAGGACAGGTTTAAATGCCTCACATTGGTCTGAATGAGAATACAGATATACATATATACATGCATTCATAGCCGGCCTTAGGCATAGGCCAACTAGGCGGCCGCCTGGGGCACCGCTCTAGTAGGGGCGCTTTTCCAGTATTTATTTGGTGTAGGTAGACCTGGATGGGGCACCAGGTGCTGTGGTAGAGGGCGCCATGAAGCCCATTTGCCTAGGGCACCAGTTGATCTAAGGCCGCTACTGCATGCATTCAAATGTTTACTGTTGTGTTTTTAACACATATTAATTTTATTGAATACTTCTGTGTAAAAATGTTTAATACAAACATGAAAATGTATTTTTTAAAAACAGTTTCTCTTGCACAAGCTTTGAATACTTTGCAATGAACATTTTAGAATATGCCTTGTAATTGGGGGGTGAAAGAGCCAATCATTGTCAAGCCTATATTATTTAAACACAATTTTTATGACTACTATGTTATTCTGATGAAGTCAACTGACATTGACGAAAGCACTTAATTTTATACCTGGAATAAATTGTATTTTGAGGACTCACAACAATAGTGCTCTTTTTTGTTTCATTTGTTGTAGTTGAGCACTATTGCACCACCTTTTCGGTTTACATATCATTTACTGGCCCATGCAGGTAAGACAGCTTTATTTAAACAAATTACCTGGAGTTGGTATGCCCCACATGTCTCCTCTTTGATACTTCAGCATGTTAATAACTGTGCAACATGCTTATAGTGTAATGTTAGCAAAAATGCAAGCATTGAGGCTGCATGCTTACCACCACCTTTTGTTAATGTGCAGCTTGACTTTGCCCAAAGGCCAAAAGTACATAATTTACAGTATATTTTGGTAGTGGTCTGTATGTTTTCTGTATGGGTAGAAGCTTACCAATGTCAGAGGTCAGCCTCTACCACAGTAATGAAAAAATTAATGTATGATTTTATTCACAGGTTTGGTGTACCTTGTATTATTAATAGTGACAAGGGCACCCATTTCAACAATTCCCTGATGAAGGAATTATGCAAGATTTTTAATACTAAGTTGAGTCTTCACTATTCCAATCTTCTGCAATCATCTGGATTACTAGAGAGGGTTAATGGGACCCTTAAATTAAGATTTCAAAGATTTATGCTGAAACAAACCTTAAATGGTCAGAGGCACTTCCCTTAGCATTAATGAGCATAAGGAATACATTGAATGAAAACTGTGTCCCTGTGAGATATTAATGGGAGACCCATGGCCCTTCCAGCAGCTCCTCCTGTGTCAAATGAAGAATTAATTCTAATAGATGAAGTTATATTGACATATTGTAAAAGTCTTATCAATTTCTTACAGTATCATAGAACTGTACAAGAAGCTCTTCCTCAACCTTTTGACCTGCCCTATCACCAATTGCAGCCAGGTGATTGGGATCATGTGAAAACATTCCAGAGAAAAAACTGTACAAGCCCGAGGTGGAAAGGCCTTTTTCAGGTACTACTCACTGCCCTGACTGTGGTCCACTGTGCAAGACTACCAACTTGGATTCACTTCTCTCACTGTAAGAAAATCTGTTGTATAGGGGTCCCAGACGAATCATCGTTGACAGCGAAGGAAGATCAAAGTGTGAAGGACGAATTATCTGCCCCAGTGAAGAATGAAAGAGAAAATTAACTTAAACAGCAATTCATGATGAATCCTGTGACAACAGGTACGTTTGCTTTGATTTTGTTGCCGTTTCCTTTTATAACCTAGTCGAGAGAATAGTTTCCTGTTGGTTCTTCGACAATATGTTGTGGACTTAAATGTGAGAAACTGTTTGGTCTGTTCACATATAACTCATCATTCTAAGGCAGGGATTCCCATGATTCCAATTCCTGCATCACAGGTAGCATCTGAGAAAGATCTTAGTGATACTAATCTAACTTGGTGTAAAGTGACTAATTTTCCAAAGGCTGTGTCTCTTCAGCTTGCGACCACAAATTGTGGAGACACGTTACACCAGAAATGGGACTGTGCCAGTGGGAATCAGCAAATGTAATGATTATGACACTACATGTGAAACTGTGTAGAACTCTTTACAGTTAAAAATAGGGTTGCCACCTTTTAACAAGGCCAAAGTGGGACATAAGGGTTTGGCCAGTAGGACATGGGGGTGTGACTAATATGACACTGGCCACATCCCCACCATGACACCACCAGAAGTATTGAAGGAGATGCAGTATTGCAGTTATGGGTACAAAACTGTGAAGTTATTACAGCATACTGAAAACTCGTAAACCATTTAAATGAAGTAAAGCATTACTGCAAAAACACATTACTCAGTTGTAACAGTAAGTAAAATTTAAAGAAAGAAAAACACACTACTCATATTAAACAAATACTTATGTGTATTTAAAAAAAAGTAAAAAAAAATCTTCATAAACTAACCATGACTATTCTGAAAGAAAACTAAAAAAATATACATACTGCACACAAGCTAAACATATAATTAAGACTATTTTTTAATGTTAAAGCAAAAAAAATAACACAAAACTACATACTGCACACTACAAGATAAGTAGACTAACTAAATCACTTTTTTAAATGTGGACTTTGCATTTGATTTTATTGCCTGAAGAAGGACCCTTTTTGACACAATACAAACTTGTGGTACATAACTGTTGGAGAAAGGGCTTAATTGCTAAATAGCTAAATAGTCCCAGAAAAGATAGTCTTCACCTACATCCCACAGACTCAGGGCAGTAGTCACATTGAGTATGAAACTGAAAGCAAAGGGCTCAGTTAAAGATAATTTAGACAGTGTAAACAAGTAGTTGTCAAATCACTTTTCTAAGTATTTTACTGCTGTCTCCAAGAACACGATGAAGTCTCTTTTCAGTTTAACAGAATTGCTGTCTAATGTGCTCATAAGTACTCTAAGTTTTCCACAAAAGAAAGCACCTTAAGCTCTTGCATGCAGTTTTTCCTTGAGAGATACCATTACATAACATATTTCCATGGCAGTAAGTGCTGTTCTTTCTAATGTACTTATATATTCATTAAAATCCAGAAGAACAACACTGAGAAAGTGCAAATAGTACTGGGGCATTGTAGGCAATGCATTCTCACCATGCTCATTAGCTGAAAAGTACTGCCATATCTGCTGGGGGTCTCCTCTTCTCCCTGGGAGAGGAAATAGGACTGTAGCACTGGGAAATTTTTCACTATTCTTTCAATGGCTGGCAGGAGTGACAGCCACCTTGTTGGCACATGTCTTACCAGAGTCTCAAATTCCATGCCACAAAACTCAAAGAAGTCTTTCAAGTCTCTGGTCCTTGTGGCAGAAGCTGAGAAATGGCTGAAAAGTTTCATCACAAATACTTCCACATCATAAGGTAGTTGTGCTGCAGCTTTTTTGGTTGCATTATGAATGATGTGGGCAACACAGTTGGCCTTCTGAAGTGATGGGTACTTTTCTTTTAATCTGCTATACACACCAACTTTCTTCCCATAATTCACCCTGGCATTATCAGCCCCATATGCTGAAATGCTGTTCCAGGGAAAGGAGTGCTTTTCCATAATGTTCAAAATCTGCTGTGATATAGCCTGGGCAGATTCATCAGGGTCTTCATAGAAGCCAAAAGGCCATTCACCACCCATTTTTCTTTAGAAAAATGCCTCACAAGTGGAAACAACTTTATGTTCCTCTTGTTGGAAGCATCTGATGAAACTGCAAATGAAGTGCCTGGTTTTTGGCATTCCAATGAGTGCGGTCCCAAAACATTTTCAACAATAGCTTCAGCCTTGGTTCTTCCACAAGATGTTTTTTTTTGCAGTGTCCGAGTCACTGTACAGCTGGCTGGCCAACTACACTGCACAGTCCAAAATGTTATAGGAAATATTGTGTTTAACAGCATGGGATACCTCAGAGGCTTCTGCTGCAATGATCCTAAGTTCTGGCCCCTCAAAGTTTGTGTTCCTTTCCCACTTTGTCATCAGGTGACTGCATTTTGCTTGAAGAATAGCAGTCTTTTGCTGTTCATTTGCCTCATGTCGTGCGACATTGTTTCCTCCACTGTGGGTCACTAGAAATTCCTTCTTGCAGTATCTGTAGAATGTTTTTACATCACTGCATTTCTTGAGCCAGTCGAATTCCATTTTCCAAACATCCTGCCACTGGCACATTCTCTTGTTCGTGGCTGACTGCGATGAAGCTGTAACTCTCTTCATTCTTGAATCTGTACTTACCTGATATGCAACATATTTAGCAAAACTGTGTTAGTAGGGTGCAGTAAAATATTGGGACATGAAAGAACTGGCGAGAAACACTGGCATGCTTAATAACTGGTACCTGATAATGATCATAAAAACATTGGCATATGAAACATGAACAGTTTCTAAAGTTGTTCTTTGATATAGATTCACTAAAGACTTGAGGAAAAACTGGCCTTGGCTCTAGATGATTGTCACTGTTAAATGATGTCCCGATGACCCCATGTACAAAAATGGGAAAATGGAGTTTTGGATGGATGGATAGAAACACTGGCATTTGAAAGAACTGGCTACAAACACTAGCATTTGAAAGAACTGGTTTGAAAAACATTCGCACCTGAAAATTGTCAAAACATTGTCATATGAATGACCTGAGGAATGGAGCAGAAGAGAATTAACATTACAAACCATTTAAAAAGTTAAAATAGTAAATGATGTAATGTGGGGGGGGGGCATTTCGGCCATTGAAAACTTGACATTAACACAGCTTGGAGTCCTAAATGCATTATTTTTACCAGAGAACATGCCCCCCACCCTTCCAGAAAATAAAGTTAAACACATTTTCACTGTAATAAAAAGCCACTCTAAAATGAATTAGAAAGCACAGTGGGCAACATAGAAACTTAGCTATTTCTAAAAGCAAAGCATCCTGAAACGATGAACCAAACAAAATACTTTAAAAACTAAAAACTTAAACAAGCAAAACAAAAAGAATTCCACTGGCATACATGAGCTTCATGCTAAAAACGCTGATTTATTAAATATTAAAGCACAAGACACAACAAAATACTATGACTGAGCGCTTTCACCTCAAAAGGCATCATCAGAGTCATGTTTCATTCAGAACACACCCTAAATACTACACGTCATTTCAACTTTTCCAATGCTTTCAAAAATGTAACCCTTACCATACCTATACATTTTCAGTTCTATTACTTCTCAAGAAATACAAACTTGAGAAGTAAAAATGAAAAGTGAATGAATAAAATATGAACATAAAACCTAAAGTTAAAAAAAAAAAATTTAATTTCTAAAAGAACTATAATAATAACATACTTTTATACTGTTGCAGGTCAATCGTGCAAAACTAGCAAAATTACAGTAAACAATATTTCCAAAAATAATAATTCCATAGCACACAGATGCATGTCCATAACCTAGCACAATTTCCTCTTTTGATTTAACATACTGGAAATGTATTCATTAATTCCAGGTTCAACCTTAGTGTTCAGTCTAAGTTGCCATTTAGTTTCCTTAATTTCTATGCCTAACTTGGGGTCACCTCCTCTATCCTGAAATGATGACACGTTTTGGCACAATTCCAAATACACTGCATTAACTTCTGAACATGCATCCACCAAAAGAAAAAAAAAGTAATCAAACATTTTACCTTTTAAAAGTACTTTTTGCAAGAGCCACTAAAATTAACTACAGTGCATTGCAGACCCCCATGGACCCCTTTTACCTCCGAACATAGCAATTAAGAGAAATAAAAATAAACCTTTAACAGTAATTTACCCAGCACAACGATGCAATAAATAGGCCCAAGTAAAAGCAGCATGCCCATATTCACATTATAAGCAACGCAGGGCATTTTAACCTTATTAAAGACAGCATAAAAATAAAATACACACATTTCCAACTATAAATGGAAACTATCTTGAAACAGCTATGGCAATTTGGCAACATGTACCTATTAGAATAATAAATGCACTACATTACCTTATGAACATTCTCCCTCAAAAAATAAAGAGTTATACACACATGCACATTGATTTGCAAGAACTAACACTAGGAAAAAATACCCAAAGCAGTATATCTTAATTTCTTGAAAACAGCATTAAACTGAACGCATTTCCACATGAAAAATTGCAAACTATTCTTGAACATTTTCTATCTGTAAACTGAAAATACCATGAAAAAGCCACGACAATAAAAGCATATCACATGTCATTTATCTGTAAAGATTGCCCCCCACCAGAAATAAACAAAACTTCTATACACACATTTTAGTCTTTTAAAAAACTAATGCTTCCAAATCATATCAAAATGACCACAACAATTATAATTACACACACAAACACTTTTATAACTTTAAAAACTACTACTTGGAAATCTCAAAATAACCACTGCACAGATTTAAATACTGCATAGTGCACCCAATTTACCTCTAAACATTAAAAACTTAAATTTAATTAAAATACAATATTCCCATTTTAAATAACTAGAGCCACAAAGTACTATTGACTGTTGTACTTGCCACTGTCACAGTCTTTGCTGAGCTAGCTGGCTTCCTGCCTGTTGGAATGGCTAACCACTCAACCAAAGCCCCTAAGGCAAAACAGTATGCCCAATACACTAGTCATAGGTGACTCGATAGTGAGGCACACTGATGTCCCACTCACTAGGCTGAATAAGGAGAAAGTAACAGTCAGCTGCCTGTCAGGTGCCAGGATCTGCCACATAACACACACTCAGGTCCCTCAACAAAAGGTACAAATATGACTCAGTCATTGTACATGTGGGTGTGAATGACCTGAGACATACCTCCTTGGACTACATGAAAAGAGACATGGAGGAGCTCTCGGATTATGTAGCTCAGGCAGGTATGACCCTAGCCATGAGCAGCATCCTACCATCACCCAGAATGATACCACATTACAAGTAGAAAATGTCATTCTAAGGGGATCCAGTATCTGTCTGCCTGGGATGACATGATTGACAGACCTTGATGCTTTGCCAGAGATGGGCTGCATCTGTCACCCCTGGGCTTCCGGATACTGGTCAAGGCTCTTGCCACCCCTATAGTGCCTTTTTTAGGTGGTGTTCCAAAGACCAAATTATCACTGAAACAGTTACAAATAAGTGCAATCCGAGGGTCATGCTGCTCAACGCTAGAAGTCTAAATCTCAAAATGCATTCACTCAAAGCACTCCTTAAAATGGAGAACATCGACATTTGTGCTGTAACAGACACCTGGTTCAAGGCAGCAGAAAGCACCCCTACACTACCAGGCTATAACTCTTTCCACACATTTTGGCCCCAGAACTCAGACCGAAGCTCCAAAGGTGGTGGTGTTTCCATATTCATAAAGGATGTGTACACCTCCAGACTGGTAGCCCAACATAACGCATCAGAGATGTTTCAGGTGCAGCTAACATTGGGTAAGACAACAATCCAGGTTGTAGCCTGCTATAGGTCCTCAACCATGTCCAAAGACTCACACTCCACATTCCTAAGCACCCTGGAGAATATTAGGGTCCAACCTAACCTTACTAGGCAATTTCAACTACCATTAACTTGGAAAACTACTCATCTACCAATACACTTACCCAATGTTTCCTGGAGCTTATTAATTCCAATGCCCTGGACCAGCTCGTTCTTACCCCCACTAGAGGTAGCAACATCCTTGACCTGGCCATTACTAACATGGGTGACCATTGCTCTACAACCAATAGTCAACTCTTCCCTGGTTAGATCCGACCACAAACTAATCACCTTGGAAATGGCCCCTCCCCCGCAAAGGTAACCACCATGAAAAGCTTCTCTAAAGCTAACTCTGGGCTCCTAAAAACAGAGGTGGCTAACTTCAGGGCACCCATGCAAATGGAGAATAGTTGCATGACCACCGAATCATACATCAATGCACTGTACGAACACGTATACAAATGCATGGATCTCACCATACCCAACAGAACCAAGATGCTCTCCTCTAAAAAAAAAAAGAAGCCAATCTGGTGGTCTCCTGCCATAAACAAACTCTAAAACAGAAGGAGGGAACTGATGCGGAATAAGGTGAAGTCCCAAGCCTTTGATACCATTCCCCACTCAGGAATCATAGAAAAACTCACTAAACTAGGCATCAACCCCTATATCACTAGGTGGGTTGCAAACAGGCTCACAGATAGAACCCACAGTGTGAAAGTAGCTGAGTCCAAGTCAGACTGCTGACTAGTCATGAGTGGAGTCCCACAGGGTTCAGTCCTGGGTCCTCTCCTGTTTGGTATCTACTTCTCTGAAGTCCAGGCCAACAAGAAGGGACTCTGGCTGACAAAGTTTGCAGACAATTGCAAGTTGGGAGCTATCATTAACTCGCCAAGTGATGTTGACATCCTACAGAATGGCCTCACTGAGACCAATGACTGGTGTCAGAACCATGGCCTTAAACTCAATGCCAAAAAAGTGTCGTCATCCCCTTTGGGAAAAAAAAAACAGTTCCCATGAATTACCATATTGATGGTACTCCCTGAACACAGAAGGCATTATAAGAGATCTAGGAACACAGGTTGACAGCAACCTCTCTTTTGATCACCACATTGCCACTCTGGTAAGAGGGTCCTTCTATGCGATACATCTCATTACTAAGGGTTTTGCATCCGGGAAGAAAGAGGTCATTGTCTCCCTCTACTCTTCCCTCATTAGGCCAATCATAGAGTACAATTCCCCATTTGGCATGTACCTCACTAGACACCTGCAACAACTGGAGAGGCCACAAAAGTATCTCACAAAGAGGATCCTAGGCCTTAAACACTTGTCCTATATGGACAGACTCAAAAAACTCCAACTATTGTCTGTCTCATATCACCTACTTAGAGGCGATCTCTGCTTGACGTACAAAGTCATGTCTGACCCAGCTCTGTTAGAAAGGCTAAATACAAAGAAATCCCAATCCCTCCGCACCACATGCTCCAGAGACCTCAGCCTCATTACCACAATCAACAGAACTTACTGGAGGGACAGGTTCATAACCCAGAGACTGCCCATTCTATGGAATAGACCTCCCATACATGTCAGCAAGGTGCTCTGCTTGCCATGTATGGAATAGACCTCATATACATGTCAAGTAGAGCACCTTGCTGACCCTTTTCAAGAGAAATCTTGATGAGTGGATAGGAAATAGAAAATTCACCCTGGAGATAACTTCAGTGGCTCTACTCGACAGAGCACTGGGAACTAAGGTCGGGTGGCATGATACCAGGGTAATCATATGGCTAGGCTTGTAAAGCCTCCAAGGCCATCAGCCTAGTATACACCTATGAACCTATGGAGTGACTGGCTGGATGAATGGCTTCCTGCTTGCTGGAATGGCTGGCTGGCTAGCAGGCTGTCTGCCTACTGGAGTGGCTGGCTGGCTGGCTAGCAGGTTCCATGCTCACTGGAGTGGCTGGCTGGCATCCTGGATTCTTGGATAGCTGGATAGTTCTTGGCTTCCTCAATGGCTGGGTGGCTGGCAGGCTTCCTACCTGATGCAGTGGCTGGCTGTGTTCTTAGCTTCCTGGATAGCTGGAACCTGGATATATGGATACCTGGATGGCTTCCTGGCTTTCTCGATGGCTGGCTGGCTGGCAAACAGAGGCACTGGAAGCTGTTGAAGACTGGGGGGGGGGGGGCAGAGGGTGAGAAGGGCACTTAGTGATCTAAAAAGTGCATTTTTTTAAAAATGATTTACTACCACAACATAGGTTCACTTGGAAGACATTTTAAGCTTATCCAATTTCTCTTTTGGTGCTTGAATTAACATTTCCTGATTGGTCTTACCTATCCCATGGCTGATAATTGTATATCAGCCCTAGTGAGACTAAATATGATCATACTATAGATAATTTGAGGGGACCCATGTAAGGGATGCAGCATTTAGTAACTGCCTCTATCCATTAGTGGCATGAGGGACAATCCTGGAGTACATTTTCTATTTCCCATCCTTAGATTCAAGTTGCATTTGAATATGGACAAGGATGAGCTTTGTTTTACTTGAATGGATTACCTGTTCTGGAACAGTCGTAGCCTCCGTGATATATATCCATCTCTCCACAACATTCAGTTTAGACACCTGGCTGAGTATTTCTCATGCCATTTGACTTGCTGATGTTCAGCAGGTCCATCTGTATTAGATCAAAGGATGCCTTGTATGCCAGACATGTCAACTCTAAGCACTCTGTAGTATACTGGGTATAGTGATAAATCTTTTATGTGCTCCATACAAGACCTATTGTTTAGGACTTGTATTCTTTTAGTAAGGTATCTCTGTGGGTATTCCAATTGTTGCATGGGTCAAAGTGGGCATTATACAAAATGACTGACCTAATGAGGGCTTTGTAAAGGGGGACAATAACATCTCTAGATCTAGTCAAAATCAATTTGTTTATAAGCTGTGCAATATAGTAAGACTTTCTTATGACTCTGGGCACATGTTTGCCAAAAGTTAGGTCACTGTACACACAGGTTTCCAATTGCCAAACAACTAGGCCAGTTCTCAGGGGGCATTGTTAATATGGCATTTCCCTGGAGTATATGACTTCCTAAAGGATACAATGATGTATTTCTTGGAGTTTAGTTTCAATTCATGATTCTGGCACCAGTTAATGTTTGGGACAAACCTTCCTGCATGATGGCTAAGTAATTTGGGGATTTAATAACTGCTCCTAACTTGCAGTCATCTCAAACTTAGTCAGCCAAAGCCCTTTGGTATTTCCTTCTACTTTGAGATGTATATGCCAAACAGAAAAACTCTCAACACTGAACCCTGGGGGACACCACTGGTGACTGGTCTCTTCGCCTGTTTTGATCTCTTGCATCCTGTGAGCAAGCATACATGTATGCATTGTTTGATTCACCTTCCGGATTGTATTAACCTGATTGTATTAAATTATATTCCTTGTATAATGCAGCGCAACTTGCTAGAATATGTTTTAAATTTGTAGTTTGGAACAGTCTTCTAGTAAGCAATGAAACAAAATGTATTAACCAATAATGACAAAACTACCCTAAAACGCCACTCAAACTTCTGTCATTACAATCCACCAATATCAGTAAGTATGCAAAATCTCTGCAGAAGTAAGTCATCTAAATAATTCTACATTAAAGGGATATGTAACTAATGAAGAGGTTGCTGATAGCAAACAACTTTATATTTCATTGTTTCATCTACAAATAAAGTGCCTGTTGCCCTTGTAGAATAAATTGCCTATGCTACATTAAAAAAATGATAAGCTATTCATTTTGCAATGGATGGCAAACTGATAACAGAAACATAGTTACCAGGTAACCCCTCCAAAGGAGGACATTCATAGGACTGCAGCATCCACTCCCTTTAAAATACAACACAGTACAGTATCAACGATCCTTCTGTATACTGTAGGAGTAGAACCCACATGCTTCTGCAGCAAAAGCAAGTATATTACATGTTGTACTACTAACAATACCAGCAGCTTAGCATAAGTAGCACTAAACTTCTCTTCCCCTGAAGCTCTCAGCTCTTTAGAAAATCCACTTGGCACTCAACTAAATCTCTCAACTTGGCAGCACAAGAAATCTGGAAAAAGCCAAAATGTATTTGGGGGGGGGGGGGGGGGGGCAAAGGCCCAAAACCAGGGACACATTTTAAATATTGCTTGCATAATCTTAGAAGGTTGCTAAAATAAAGTGTTTTGTGTTACCATGTGTTTCCTGAAAGATAGGAAGACTGAAACTTAAAGGGCTATCATTATTTAGTGAGTTCAGTTGTCACTGATTTGCCAGAGAACCACAAATTTTAAGAAGAACAGACCAAAAGTATGAGCCAAATATTCTGTGAAAATCTGGCCAGTTGAAGGCTATGGACTCAAATCCCTGAATCACAAGTGGTGGTATGGGTAGAGAATTCAGACTTTTGTTTTAGCCTGAGTAACACTAACCGCCAGGTATACCTAACTGGGACATTTTACAGACACATACACACACACACACACACACACACACACACACACACACACACACACGCACGCACGCACGCACACACACACACACACACACACACACACACACACACACACACACATATATACATCCACACAACGGAACAGCATAACTCATACAAATAAACAAAACTCTCCTTATCGCCATGACTCTGGCTCTAGCAGCGCCAATAGAACAGAGGCAGCATAACTCATGTAACACAGGATGAATAAACAGAACAATGTGAGCAATCCAAAGGACACCACAGTTTATTCCAAAATAGTACCACAGTCCGTTACAAGATAGTTAAGATGTAACGAACTGTGGTACTATTTTGGAATAAACTGTGGTGTCCTTTGGATTGCTCACATTCTTCTGTTTATTCATTCTGTGGTTTATACTGCGGTGGTGGTGCTGCGGTAGCATTGTCGCCTCAAAGTAAGATGCTGTCCGGTTCGATTCTCAGCTAGAGCATTTTCTGCGTGGAGACATGCATGAATGGGCGTACCTTTGTTGAAGGTTGTGCGGCAGAGCTGGCAACTCAGTACGTAAAAATCAACTGCCAATCATTAGCGGACTGGAGTTCCACTGTGGCGACCCCTAACCGGGAAAAGCCGAAAGACACAATAACATTCATTCTGTGGTTTGCTGTTTTCCACTCCTGTAACACAGGGCAATGAGAGAACAAGAACAGCTAGTTTAGTTAGTTTAACTTCCAAGTGCAAATCCACATTAGCATGAAAACTCCACTTCATTAATTTTTTCTGACAGGTCTTACAGCTGTAAAAGTGGGTGGCTCCACCTCCCCCTGGCTCTATGGTTTTGGCACCCATGCTGGCAAATCCACATTAGCATGAAAACTCCACTTCATTAATTTTTTCCGACAGGTCTTACAGCTGTAAAAGTGGGGGGCTCCCCCTCCCCCTGGCTCTATGGTTTTGGCACCCATGCTGGCAAACAGAAAATCTCAGTCCTAATATTAGGATCTGTAGAAGCACTAATAAAAACATGCTCTACAGCCACAACCTTTGTAGGCCTCTTCCTGGTTGAATCGACACCCCCTTCAAGACTTGCAGCCTGCTGCATGATTTACAACACCCGGACCTAACAGGGAATAGCTCTGCCTGCAGGTCCAGATTGGTGATGTAACTGAATTGCCATGGAAAAACGGAAGTATTTTCGACTTTTCCATGGCAATTCAGTTTGTTTGTGTCTTTCGGCTATTCCTGGTTAGGGGTCGCCACAGCAGAACTCTGGTCCGCTAATGAATGGCAGTAGATTTTTACGTGCTGGCTTGCCGGGCCTAACGCACATCCTTCGATGAAGGAATGCCCATTCACGCATGTCACCACACAGAAGACGCTCTAACTGAGAATCGAACGGGCAATGTCTAACTGTGAGGTGACAATGCTACCGCAGCACCATGGCAATTCAGTATGAATCAAAAACTGGGACTTTTAATGTCTCACTGCTTCACAGTGCGGACAACGGGATGACATAGCTCAACCCATGAGTGTCCCACTGACAATGGGACAGCTGGTAGCCTTCATTAAAAAGTTATAAATGGGAGCGTGGCATGGGCATAATAGACAATTGTTACTACATTTGTGGTGAACGTGCCTAACCCTGGTTACCTACAAACTGGTCAGGGTGTTGCTTTGTGAACTATATTACTTCTGCTATTCAACATCTTGAGAACAATCCAGCAGGCAGACTGAGAAATAAGCAGGCAATCCATTGGGCAGAGCAAGTATTTTCAGCCTTTGTTCCTGTGTATGGAGTGCAAAAGACAATGCCTGAAATCACCATGCTTGCCCAAATTCTTCAGGAGGCAGCTAACCATACCTCATATCACATTAGAATGGCAAATCGAGAAATTACTTGAAATACGAACTGTGGTGTTACAAAGTTGATTGGCACTCAATATAATGCTTACTGCAAAAGGGGGGGTTATGTCCCCTAATAGGAAGTTGTTTTTGTTCTTATATTGGTGACTTTCATGATGAACAAGAAGAATTGGGCAATTTTATGGAGCAAAGGCCCAAAGATTTGGACAGCACCTGTAAACAGTGGACACTTTTTGAATGATTGGGCAGTGTATTTGGTAACCTGGGAACTAGTATATTACAAGGTATCATTACAGTAAATGGTATTATTCTTTTAGTTGTTTTAATATTTTCTGTTCTAAAGGCTGTAATCACAAAATGCTTGATCTCACCTGCACGTGAAATACTACTTGTACCTGATAATGAGCTTAAGGTAAATGAAAATTCAATCACTGTGGATGATGAATATTATGATGCTTTAGAATATTTCATCAAATTAAGAAAAATCAAAATATAATTGTGTGTACTGTGGTACTGTCAAATGGGGATTTGTTAGGAAAATGTATTTCTCATGATTATTCTTCACAAAATACATATTAATTTACAGTTTCTTTGTGAATGAGTCAAAATGTTTCTAAATTGTTTATGTTAAAAACAATATGTAGTATAGATGCAGGATTATGTAAACCACAGTTACCTAAGTTTTAGTATTTTCAAGTGTTTCATAACTGTATTCTAATATCAAGCTGAGTGTATTAACAGATAACTGAAGATAAACAAAATGCTGAAGGGGTTAAGGGATGTTCATATGATCAACAGAGCCTGGATGTGGAATGTTCATTAAGGCAGGAAAGAAAACAATGTGAAAGAGATTTTGTTTTATGTGAGCTCTGGCCTCCTTGGGGGATGAGTAGTTACAAGGAATGTTGGTGAGAAAAAACAAACAGGTCGCTAAGCCAGGTGGTTTGCATTTTTAAAACCGTCCTCCCCGCGGTCGAGTGGCCTCCGAAAGACATGCGTGAATGGGTGTGCCTTCGTTGAAGGTTGGGCGTCGGGCTGGCAACTCAGCACCATAAAAAATCTACTGCCAGTCATTGGTGGACCGGAGTTTTGCTGTGGTGACCCCTAACCGGGAAAAGCCGAAAAGACAAACGAGATTGTTACTAAAACATGGTTGATAAGTGTTTACGTGCAGCTCTAAGTAAGAAGCACAAGGATCTGCAGTGACCCTATTTGTTAACTAAAACTGAAAAGTCAGAATTCTGCATGCATGTTACTGATAAAAAATAATATATAAACTGTATGTTTTTGCTGCTTGGTGAGACTGATTTGGAAATATTTGTGAAGACAGTCTCTCAGCGCTGTGGTTTATTTGATAACAAAGTAAGAACTTTCCACATCCCAAAGAGTTATTCTTGACTCAAGACTAACAGGTAAATCTTTATTATTTATGTATATTTTTACTGCACAATAACATTTCTATACCCACATCTGTGTCTTGTGGTACCACTTAGGGGAGAAAGTACAAGTTCCCTACGATTCATCTGGCAAGGCTGCCAACTCTGTGATCATGTGGGGTGGTAGATCATCAGGATCCTTTCTATTATCTTTCTGAAGTTTCCCAAGTTCCCTTCCTCCAAGAATACATTTCCTTTTGTGCATTTATCCCTGTCAGTAATTGCTGCACCTTCTGAGCCCAATGCTCTGTCATATCATTTCTCTATAAATGCTGATTGCTGAGGTAAAGGTTTCATTTAGTACTTCTAACTGATCTCTAGCAATCTCAAATATATTTGCTTCTTCTTCCAATAAGATAATTCTGTTCTGAATCCTTCATTTCTTAATTTGTCTGAGAAATTCCTTTTATCCTCTCAAAAATGATCAACCATTGTAAATATATTGTAGTGTAAGTATGTCCAGTATTCTGGTTAATATTTTCATACTTTTAAAAATAAATTAATCAGAACTAAACTGTCAGCTGTGTTACAACATTATTTGGAAATAGAAATGTTAAACATTGATCATTATTAACTAAGCTGAGACTAAGGTACATGTTTAACATTTGCTTTGTGAAAATGCCCTTCCACACGGCTTGCTTTTAGGCAGCAAGATTTCCTGGTACTGTTCTAAACTACTTACAACTAAAGATTAAATGGCCATTGTAGGATTTAAACCATACCTCTCAAAGAATGTCCAGATTTGTACCTCAAAATTTTGGTGTGGTCCTCTTAAAAATGTATGTTTTTTCATCAAATCACTGGGATGACCTGAGGAATGGAATCACTAAATAATGACATACATCGGAGTTTCAGACTTCATATCCTTTAGAAAAATGCATTTGAACACAAATCCTGTTGTTCAAGCTACTTTTTAAGTTTATAACAGCAATATTTAAAATTTGTCCTTATTTTTGGTCCTTTGTCCCCCCATTATATCAGGCTTTGATCCGATTTCTTGGACTAAGAGGTTGAGAGGTATGATTTAAACTGCAGACTGATCTTGGTTTACATAGCTGTGGTTCATGGAGGGGAAGTGTTGACTGCCTGTGAGAGAAGGAATGGCAAATCTGAGCTTCAGTGTATTGCACTTTAAGTGGATACAATATCGACCTTTGAGCTGACGAACCGCCTTGTTTAGGTTGTTGCTGAAAAGTTATTTACTGTATTACAAATCATCTGCAGTCTGTGCTTTGCATTATATTCCCTTACCTGCATCCAATATATTCTTCCAGTATGACGTTTTGGCCAGACAGAGAATCTCCATGCATCTCACTGCCATTTCTTTCTTTTGACCATCATCACAGATAAGCATCTCTGTTAAGGAAAGATATAACACAATACATAATATAATTTACTTAACAACTCACTTGAACAAAGGGAGCAGCACTACATTTTATATGTTACATGGAATGCCTCCAAAACCTTGACAACTTACAGGCATAATACATTAAAAATTATATAACAAAGCTGACATCTGATACCACTGCTATAGGTTGGTTATAATGTAACTGCATTCATTTCTGTTTAATATATTACATGGTCCCACTTAGCATTAAAATGGAACACAACAATAATCATATATATATATATATATATATATATATATATATATATATATATAATAAACATATAATTAAGTAATAAAAGTAAAGGTCCCAAGAGGTGGAAGAAGCCCAATCCAAAGTAAACCGGCCTGGGACAGCCAACAGGCCCCAGCCAGGATGAACCAAATAAATGCTACAGGGAGAGTGAACCTTAACATTTATCCACAAGTTCTAAAGTTTTGTATTAATTCCTCTCTAATCTTTGAAATAAGTCACTTTGCGTCAAAATTCATTTAAAGAAGTTTTATTTGGGTTAGTGCTTTTGCTGGAGAAAAACATAAAGAGTACAGTGGAATCAATCCAGAAAAAAATAAACAGAAGCAAAATGGTTACAAAGCATGAACTGTAATGTTCTGAACACTGGAAACTATTGAAAACAGGAACATGAGATACACAACTAAACAAGCAAAGCAAAAGCAAACACAAATAAACCTCTTGAACGCTGGCATTCCAAAGCATAGCTTTACTTGCTGTGTAATCTTTCCATTTTTTTCTGTTGTTTCTGCAAATCATTGTGTTTTTCTAACAGATTTAATACACTAGGGTTAGTGCATTTATATGCTGACCCATTTACATTGACAGGCTTTTTACCTATAAAGGTAATATATAGGTAATAAGTAACTCTCCCACCATCAGTGATAGTTTCCCTCCAGCTATTGTCTATGAATGGTTCAAAAGACCTGCTCACTCCAGCAAAATCATCACTACAGATAGGGAGAAGATCCAATAGTTAATGCCTTCCTTTGTCCTCAGTAAGGTAGCAGAACCAGACTGCAAAACCATTACCTCATTAGGGCATAGTACCAGTTTACAAATCATTATCTTATTATGATTGTTAGAAATACCTAAATCTGTACACCACTATCATATGCATCCTTAACAGAATTTGATCTTCACAAAACTTGTAACTTTTAGCTTCAACAAGGATCTGGTGAAATTCATCTAGCATGTGAGATAGTGCATCAACTTTCAGGGTTTTAACCACTACTGCTAAGGTCTAACAGGTTAAAATGTTTTTTCAAAGGCCCATAAAAGCAAGCCAAAAGTTGCTCAAAAAAAAAAAAAAATTGGGAATGTAGCTTGACTCTTTAACCTGCTGGATCATGAGCCAGAGCCAAGCTCGGGTCGGCTCAGGCTTGCTCACCTCTATGTTCATACATTTTATAAAATCACATAATGAATCCATTCCATCTGCCCAGATAAAAATATTCTCAACAGATCTACTATAAACTTTCATTTTCCTAAACAAAGAATGTGCGTATTTACTTTCTCTTCCTAGTAGGTTATTACCAAATTAAAGTAGCAGGGGCCATAGTAGCTCCCATAACTACTCCCATCAGCTGCTGAACATATTTTTGATCAAACATGACAAAATCATGAGAAAGCATCTGCTCAGTGCACTGTACATTCTCTAACATCATACAGGCGGCCATTCCATTCCAACCTCATGTGAAATAACAATATATAGTGCTCTGACATCAACAGTTAATAGCAGATCATTTTTATTTACTTTAACTTGTTTTATCATCTCAATGAAATTAAACAAGTTTCTACTACATGAGACTTTTTCTCAACAATTCCTCCCAATGCTAAATCAATAAAAGTAGATATGGGCTCAAGAGCCTCAAGCTGAAAGAGTAGGTCTAATTAGTGGGTCATTAACACTTACTCACGCAGGGATACTATATATACATCCCATCCTTGATGTTAAAACCATAA
The DNA here is from genome assembly GCF_019279795.1 of Protopterus annectens. NCBI lineage: Eukaryota > Metazoa > Chordata > Ceratodontiformes > Protopteridae > Protopterus > Protopterus annectens. The sequence continues at coordinate 1,290,079,693 of NC_056735.1, forward strand.
CAGATCATTTATTTCATTTTAAATCACACCATTAACATGCTTATTAAATAACCATACAACAATGTTCCTGTTGCTCTCTTGATATCCCTTAATTTAACATGCTTATAAAAATTCACAGTAGAAGACTGTAATATCATTTTGAAAAAATATATTCCACATAATCCATTAACAGCATTGCACCCTCTTTATCACCATTCATTATTCTGGCAGACTTATCATTATTTAATCAGTTTAATACTGTCCTTTGTTCCTTTTCTAAATTATAAAATCCTTTCTGTTTTAAAGACTCTGCATTTTTATCCCCATCAACACTGCTCCAAAAGCAAAGTCTGAGGCATCTATTGTGACCCACTTTGCTGGAGCTGGAAGGGAGAGTCGAAGCAGAGGTGTGCTAATGAGGGGGTGGATGGTGTGGTCTGCCTTGGGCACAAACAGTATGGGGGACATAAAATTAAAAGAAAAACAAATTAATCAAATATTTTCCCCTCTTTTAGAGAAACTGCAACACTCATCTTAAACAGATGTCTGAGATATCCTGCATGCCTCCTGCCCCTGCCTATGTCTTTTTGCTTGGGCACCACCCCAAAAGAATTGTGATTGGCTGTGAGGCAGGTAGAAAGGGTGGTGCCACGGTTCATAGGTAGGTACTAAGCTATGGGCCCAAGGGCCTACGTAAGCCTAGCCAACAAGGTTCCCTGGCTTACGCCACCCAAGAAAGTTATTTTCCTGTGCCACTGTCGAGCAGAGACACAGAAGTGATCCCCGGGGTGTATTTCCTATTTCCCATCCACTCATCAAGATTTTTCTTGAAGAGTGCTAATGAAGAACTTTGCTTGACATAGATGGGTAGCCTGTTCCAGAGTATGAGAATTCTCTGGGACAGGATTCTATCCCTCCAGCATGTGCTGTTTATTGTGGTGACAAGGTTTAGGTCCCTAGAGCATGTAGCTCGGAGGGATTGGGATTTCTTTAGGTGTAACTAGCATGTCCAACAGCTCTGGGTTTAACATAGCTTTATATGTTAGGCAGAGATCACCTTGGAGTAGGCGATATGCTACGGAGTAAAGCTGGAGTTTTTTGAGGCGGTCAGTGTAGGGCATTTGTTTGAAGCCAGTAATCCTCTTTGTGAGGTACTTCTGTGGCCTTTCCAGCTGCTGCAGATGTCTTGTGAGGTACATTCCAAAAGGGGCGTTGTGCTCTATAATGCATCTAATGAGTGTCGAGTAGAGGGGAACAATGACCTCTTTTATTCCTGGATGGGAACCCTTTTATGATGAGGTGTGGCATGTAGAAGGACTTCCTGACTACTGTGGTGATGTGACTATCAAAGGAGAGACTACTGTCCACCTGGATCCCAAGGTCTCTTATCACACATTTGGTGTTAAGTAGATTGCTGCCTATGTGGTACTTCATGGGTACAGAGTTTTTACCAAAGGGGATGACATTGCACTTTTTGGCATTAAAGCTTGAGGCCATGGCTCTGACACCAGGCATCTGTCTCAGCGAGGCCCTTCTGTAGGATGTCCACATCATTTGGGGACTTGACTATGGCTCCTAGTTTGCAGTCATCTGCAAACTTTGTTAGCCAGAGGCCTTCTGTGTTAGCCTGTACTTCAGAGAAGTAGATACCAAACAGGAGAGGTCCCAGGACGGAACCCTGTGGAAGTCTACTTGTCACTGCTTTGTGGTCAGATTTGGAGTCTGCAACTTTTACAGTATGGGTTCTGTCAGTGAGCCAGTTGGCAACCCATCTTGTGGTGTAGGGATTTATACCTAGTTTAGTGAGTTTAGCTATAATTCCAGAATGGGGGATGGTGTCAAAAGCCTTGGCGAGGTCAAGATAGGCTGTGTGAACCACCTTACCCTCATCTACGGCTTTGGTGACTGCCTCAAAGAAGTCAATCAGGTTCAGGAGGCATGATCTGCCTTTCACAAACCCAAACTGGGTGGGATCCAGAGTTTGGAGATTAAAGAGAGAGAGACAGAGGCTGAGCAGCAGAACTAAACAGCACTCTGGAGTAAGTAGGACACTGTTCTACCTCCCCTGGCTGTGCATAGCAAGTGTAATCTCCTAATCTGTAGCACGATGTTTTGAGAAGTTTATTCACCTCCACAGACAGTGTTAGCAGACAGTAACTCAATCAAAATGACACCTGTGGAGACTGTTAAATAGTTTAATTTCTAAACTGTGCAGATCTTAATACAAGAAATCATTCCGAATAGGTCAAATAATGATGCTTTGACACTCCAGCAATAGACATATAGCTGCAATGGAGTCTAACACACAACTGAAGAAAATGGGGGAGAAGAGAGGAGTTAGCTAACAGAGCTAGGCTACAGGAAAACAGCTAGGACAAAATACAAAAAAGGCAATTACCTAGCTGAACAACAAATACACAAGCATGTGTAACATGACAGACACCATTTTGAGAAATGTTCCATTTTCATGTCATTTGGTGCTTGTGCATACATGGACAGACTATTAGAGGGGGGGTGATGGTGGAAATGATTCATTTTGATGCTTGTGCATACACGGATGGACTGCTGACAGGGTCATTGGGGAAATGATTCTTTCTGGTGCTTGTGCATACATGGACAGACTACTGGAGGGGTTGATGGGGAAAATGATTCATTTTAATGCCTGTGCATATATGGATGGACTGCTGACAGGGTCATTAGGGAAATGGTTCTTTCTGGTGCTTGTGCATGTTTGGATGGACTACTGAAGGGGTTGTTGTGGGAAATTATTCATTCTGGTGCTTGTACATAATTGAAAATGACTGCTGAAGGGCTCATTGGGGACATGTTTCACTATAGTGCCATATGAGTGATTGTGCACACATGGACAAACTGCTAGAGGGATCTTTGGGAGGAAATGTTTCCCTCTGGTGCTTATGCATACAGGGACAAACTGCTGAGTGGATCTTTGGTGGAAATGTTTCATTCTTGTGCTTGTACATACATGGACAAACTGCTGAAGTGCTCTCTAGGGGAAATTATTCATTTTGGTGCCATTTTAGTGCCTGTGCATACATGGACAAACTGCTGAAGGGGTTGTTAGGGGAAATGTTTCATTTTGGTGCTTGTGCATGCAAGGACAAAATGCTGAAGGAATCACTGGGGAGATGTTTCATTTTAACGTGAGATACTTGTGCATAGATGGACAAACTAGTGAAGGAATCGCCAGGACATTTAGAGAAAGAAAACAAAAAATGCAGCTGTGCTGCTTGATAGGCAACAATGCAGCAAAGCCAAGCATAATTTTAATGTATATTCTTCATGATTTCTTTCTAAAACAAAGATATAGTAAATTCATCAACTACGACTCACAGAACATTAAACCCGGATGATCAGGCTCACTGAAATGTAAGAGTTTTTTTATGGACGGTGCAGGCCCAATGTGGGGGTGAGCTTCCTACACCCTCCAAATTTATATTATTAGTATTTCTTGGTCACTGAAAAAAGTAACATATGTCTCTGTCTCACATGAAAGCAGTGTCAGGGGGTTATACTTCTCAACCTCTTAGCACAAGAAATTTGGACACAATCTAAAATAATGGGTCAAAGGCCCAAAAATAGGGACGTTTTAAATATTGCTCTTATAAAGTTTAAACTTACTGAGTTGCTAGAATAAGAGGATTTGTATTAGTGTAAATTTTCTGAAGGAAATGAAGTCGGAAAGACAAATGTATGTCATTATTTAATAAATTCCGTCCTCACTGATTTGCCAGAAATCCACACATTTTATGAGGTGAAAATCTGGACATTCTGCAAAAATCTGTACAGTTGAGTGGTATGGTCAAGGACTAGGGCTAAGTATTCAGCACATGTTCCTTAATACTCTGAAAGTCTGTTTCGAAATTAAAATTAATTAAAGGTGCTCTTCGATCAACTATGAGTGAAGATACATTGACAAATCTGCCTATACTGTCCACTCAGCATGACTATGCAAAGAAGATACATTTTTGACAAAATTATTGATTTTGGAGAAGTTAAGGCTCAGAAACAGAAATTGTGTTTTATACTGTTACAAATCAGTTTGTAGGAGTTATGTTTTTCCTTTTTCGAGAATACAATAATGTGCATTTTTTTTGCTTCCATTTATTGTAATTTTTTTCATTTATTTTGCTGACATGATTATATATACAAAGTTCAATAAAAAGAAAATTTTCACTGTTTTATTTTATGGCCATTATCTTGTTTCATTTCTTGATTAGTACTGAAAACAACTGTTGTAGAAGAGGGGGGTGTAAAAAAAAAATCTCTGCTCGGGTGGAGGGGTAAAAAATTTTCAGCTTCTGGTGTCAAATATGCTAAGTACGCCACTGAATAGAAGACCTTGATTCTGACAAATGTGTCTCCACCAGAAAAAAAAACCCTTTTCAAACCCCCCCAAAAAACTGGAATCTAGAATGTCAGGAGATGTTGGGACCATACGGTTTGTAGGCACCACATAATGTTTCTCATGTAGAGTCTTGCAAGAGGTATCATGAAAATCATAAAAGGTGTGAAACCTTGAATCCTAAAAACTTCCATAGTTGAGAGAGTAGTGTGAGTGGAAAAACTCAGAAAAATATCTAGACACAGATCTACTTTTTTCTGTGGTGAAAAGATCTTTGAACTGATACCCCAAGAAAATCCTGTCAGAAGGAGTCATACAATACTGCTGTCTTTTCTATGAGAATCCCAGTCTGTGTAGGAGATCTAATACCTAGGTTAGAGATTCCTGACACTTTGAAAAAGACTGTAAAGATAAGAAAGTTGTCTAAATAAGAAATACATTTTGATCTGAAGTAGGTTATCACAGGAACTACACATAATGACTATTCTTTGAGTAATGGATAGACCAGCGGGTAATGCAGAGAACTCATAATGTGATCCAGACACAGAAAACTTAAGAAACATCTAAAATCTAGATTAGGAAAGTGATGGTATGTGTCTTTTAATTATAAAGTCACAAAAAAACTCATATGGGGAATAAGTGGTAACAAGTTGTGAAGCGATACCATTTTGAACTTGGGCACTTTCACAAATAGGTTCAAAAATGAAAGATCTAGAACTAGTCTCCAAGAATCTTCTTTCTTTGGCACCAGAACCATTCATGAAAAAAAAAAAAAAACAATTCGCACCAGAAACATTCATGAAAAAAACAATCTCCTAACTGAGGAGGTACAACATGTTTTATTACTCCCTAAAAGAGCATATGCTGAATGACAGGAGGGAAAAGAAGAGTCTGGTCTGGTAGTTGAGGGGAAATCACTTGAAAAGGAGAGAGAAACTCTCACTGCCATCTGTAACATTGATGGATTACTCTCAGAACCCATCTGCCTGAAACTATCTTTTGCCAAAGAGAGAAATGAAGGTTCAGGCTTTCTGGAAGAATTTAAGGTTTGGTAGGGTGATAGGTGGGATGGGAATCTTATAGATAGCCATTCAGCCTATTAGACTGTCCTTTGTTCTGGGAGACGGATCCTGTTTTCTTTTTGGAACCTCCCTACCTTACCTATTAACCTCTTAGCACAAAACATCTAGACCAAACCTAAAATAATTGGGGGGGGGGATGCAAAGGCCCAAGAATAGGGATAGATTTTAAATATTGTTCTTATAAAGTTAGAAAGTTGCTAGAATAACAAGCTTTATATTAGCATGCATTTTCTGAATGATATGAAGTCTGAAACTCAAATGTATGTCATTATGTAGTGACTTCAATCCTCAGTAATTTGCCAGAAAAATACAAATTTTATGAGGAACCAACAATATGAGGCAAAGATCTGAACAGTTTGTGAAAATCTGGACAGTTCTGAAGAACACTCCCTATGATTGCTTTTTAAACCTTTGTTATTAGAAGTTTTCTGGGTCTGTTTATTTTGCTTTTTAAAGCAAGTGATAAGGGTAGCATTAAATCTCTTGGCAAACTTGGAAAATGAAGAAAATCTGAGAGATCCCTTAAATCAGTTTACTTCTTTCATCATACTTTTTAAGGATCTCTGCAGCAGATAGTCCAAAACTAATTTTCTAAGGGAGAATTTAAAAAAAATTGACATCTTCTGGAAGGTTTTAGGTTCATAGGTTCATACTAGGCTATCTGCCCTAGGGCATTTATAAGCCTAGCCAGAGTGTGTGTGGCTTTCGCCACCCCTTGGGATGAGAATACTAAGCCCATTTAGGGTTTAGTTTATTGTGCCTCTGTCTAGTAGTGACACAGAGATGACCCCTGGGGTAAACCTACGATCTCCCATCCACTCGTCAAGATTTCTCTTGAAGAGAGTCAGTGAGGGGCTCTGCCTAACATGGACTGGGATTCTGTTCCAGAGTGTAGGGAGCCTCTGGGTTATGAATCTGTCTCTCCAGCACGTCCTATTTATTTCTGTGTTGAGGTTCAAATCTCTCGCTCTCGTGGCTCTGATGGATTTGGATTTTCTGAGGTGGAGCATGTCCATTAATTTGGGATTGGACCTGGCCTTGTACGTCAGGCATAGATCGCCTCTGAGTAGGCGGTATGCGACTGAATAGAGCTGGAGTTTCTTCAGCCGGGCAGCATATGGCATATGTTTGAGACCCTTTATCCTCTTGGTGAGGAACTTTTGGGGTCTTTCTAACTGCTGCAGGTGTCGGGTAAGATGCATCCCGAATGGGGCATTGTACTCAATCATGGGCCTGATAAGAGAAGAGTACAGGGGCACAATGACCTTTCTTGATCTAGATGTGAATCCCTTCATGATAAGGTGGGCAATATAGAAGGTCTTCCTAACCACCTTGGCAATGTGAGTGTCAAATGAGAAGTTACTGTCAACTTGGGTCCCTAGGTCCCTGATTACCTCCTCCATACATAATGGATTACCACCTATGTGGTAATTTGTGGGTACCTTGTTTTTCCCAAAGGGTATGACTATACATTTCTTGGCATTCAGTTTAAGGCCATGGCTCTGGCACCAATTATCCATTTCTATGAGGCCTTTCTGAAGGATGCTTGTGTCCGCTGGAGTATCAATTATGGCGCCCAGTTTGCAGTCATCTGCAAACTTTATCAGCCACAATCCTCCAATGTTTGCTTGCACCTCGGAAAAATAAATGCCGAACAAGAGAGGTCCCAGGACTGAGCCCTGTGGGACACTGCTTGTGACTGGCTTAGAGTCTGACATGGCTCCAGCAATTCTGACCTTGTGGGTTCTGTCCTTGAGCCAGTTTGCAACCCATCTTGTGACATACGGGTTTACATTTAAGCTGGTGAGCTTGTCTATGATGCCCGAGTGGGGTATTGTGTCAAAGGCTTTTGCAAGGTCAAGGTAGGCTGTGTGAACTGCCTTACCCTCATCAATGGCCTTAGTGACTGTTTCAAAAAAGTTGACCAGGTTCAAAAGGCAGGACCTGCCCTTCACAAAGCCGAACTGGGTAGGGTCCAATGTCTGTAGGTCCCCAATGTCTTTGTTTATGAGTTCCATAATGATCCTTTCCATAGCTTTGCAGACCAGGCTCGTCAAGCTTATGGGACGGTAATTTCCAAGGTCCGTAGAAGCACCTCCTTTGTGGAGTGGGACCACTGTTGCTGTACGCCATTCTTTGGGTACGTATCCTGTAGTAAGGCTAAGATTAAACAGCAGCCTTATGTGCGGGTTTAGTTCCTCTTGGAGTTCATGTAGCACGCAGCCTGGGACACCGTCCGGTCCCATTGATGCTATGTTTTTAGCTTTGGAGAGGGCGGCTCTCACCTGGGCATCTGAGATGTTAGGGAGGCTACACTCTGCTGGGATAGATATTTCTCCTTTTGGGGACGAGGGGGCGGAGAAATTTGCACTGAACCTGTCTGCCAGAATGTTGGCAATGTCTGTGGGTTCAGTGTATTTTGTGTCATTTTAGACTAACTCTGAGCATATCTGGGAGTTTCCACCCAGGTTTCTAACATAGCTAAAGAAATCCTTGTGATTGTCTTTTGTGTCTTTTGCGATTTTTCTCTCAAAGTATGCCTTGGATGATTTTATGAGTGAACGTAATTTTTTGCTAGTACTGATCAGAGATGCCTTCCCTTTTAGGGATTTTACTCTGTCATGTAGTGGCTTCCTCCTCCTGTTGTAAAGTTTGTTAATGGCTGGGGTCCACCAGACAGGACGCCTGCCTTTGGGGGAATGGGTCTTGGTTTTATTAGGGATTGCATGATCCATGCATTCTTGAAGGTCTCCATAGAAGGCGTTTATAAAGGATTCAGCGGTGTGGGCTGTGGTTTCCACTGGCCCAGGGGCCTTGAAGGATACCACTTCAGTCTTAAGAAGTGTGAAGTCGGCTTTTGAGAAATTCTTTACTGTGGTCTTTTGTGCAGGGGGTGGGGGTGGGATGTGGATTTCCAGTGAGATTAATTTATGGTCTGATCTCACCAATGTGGGGTATACTTCCGGTGTGGAGCATTGTGACCCCATGTTTGTGATGATCAGGTCTAGTATATTTTCTCCTCTTGTGGGAGTGGTGACTAGTTGTTCCATCGCATTTGAGTTTATGAATTCTAGGAACCTTTGGGGTAGGGTGTTTGGGCTTGAGTAATGTTCCCAGTCTATGTTTGGGTAGTTGAAGTCTCCCGATATGATTGTATTTGGAGAGACATTCATACTCTCCAGTGTCTTCAGGAAGGCTGAGTGGGGTTCCTGAGTTTGAGAGGGTGGTCTGTAGCATGCTACAAACTGTAGGGCAGTTTTGCCTATGGTTAGTTGCACCTGGATGGTCTCCGATGCTTCGTGCATTGCCACTAACCTGGAGGTGTGGGTATCTTTGGATACTCCCCCTCCTTTTGTGGTTCGGTCCAAGTTTTGGGGCCGGAAAACATGATATGAGGTATAACCTGGTAGTGCTGGGGTGCTCTCAGGAGCCTTGAACCAGGTTTTGAGAGCGCAACCAAGCAAATTCTTCATAACAGTTCCAGTGGCAGCAGCTTTGGAAGTGGCATCAACAAAATCATAAGCACATTTCAAACACTGAGTAGCCATTTTGAGACACAGAAGCAATCAAATTACACAAAGCAGATTTCTGCTCAGAAGAGGAAACAGGCACGATAATATTCCTTATGTTGTCAAAGGAGGCAAGAATAAACTTCAGCATATGAGCTTGAAAGCTGAGAATTCTAAGAAGTGTTGTAGAAGAAAACACTTTTTCAAAATGTGACAAAGCTTTCCCATCCTTATCAGAAAGAGGATTGATATTTATTTATTTATTTATTTTATTTTACATTTGTTTACCGGGTAAGTCAGACTGGGCAAGATTGCCCGTTTTCAGCAGAGGCGCGGGGAGACCAACTCCATAGTAATTAGACAATCAAGAGATGCTTAAACATACAAAATGTTAGTTGAAAGAGAGCATACAGCTGTTTAAAAAAAACAGGCTAACAATTTAACAAAGTAGAGAGATAAGAAAACTACACAATTTTGTAAATATAATTTCACCACATTGGAAAACATAACAGCAAGCTATGCTGAGTTTAATTATACATAAAGAGGCTTGGTGGATTATAAAAGAGTTTACCTGGGTTGGAACATGTACATATCCAGGACTTGGTGAAGTAGGATTTTAACTGATTTTTGAAACTATGTTTGTCTGTTTGTGACCTAACTTCCAGTGGGAGGGAGTTCCGTATTTTTGCAATGGTACAGGAATATAGGGAGTCTCCTAAATTAGATTTGCTTTGTGTTACCTCTACCAGACCCTTATTGGTGGATCTTAGCTGACGACTGTTATTATAATGATTGATTAGGTCATAATGGGCTGGGGTTTTGCCAGGCTGGTAGAGAAGTTGATGAGCTAAGGTAAGTTGGTTAAGGGAAGGTTGGTTAGGTAATTCCATCCAGGAGAGTTTGTGAAGGGCTAGGCAATGGTGGGATCTATAGGAAGAGTCAGTAACAAATTTAGTTATCTTGTTGTAACAAGTGGATAGCTTATTTAGGTCAGATTTATTTAGGTTAACTAAAATGGGAGAGGCATATAGTAATGTGGAAAGTAAGTGGGTTCTTGCTATGGTAGTTTTACTATTGGAGGTCAGGTAAGTCTTACATCTGTAGAGTGTGCCTAGGTTTTTGTGTACCTTAGATATGGTTAGAGCAACATGTTTATCAAATTTCATATGTTGGTTGATGCTAACACCTAATAGTTTGGAGTGTGCAACTGGTGTAATATGGGTGTTGTCAGAGGCAATCATTTTGAAAGGGGAAGTGAGATCAATAGCTTTGGAGGGATAAAAGAGCATGAGTTGTGTTTTTAAACATTAATATTAAATTAAATTAATATTAAACAGATGTTTAGCACTAGCTGACTTCACTGAAGCATTAGCTGCTGGGTCTGACCTGTGATCAGTTTATAAAAATGAATAAGATTGAAAAACTTTATACAATCGATCTACTTTCTTGGGGGCAGCAGGATATCTGTCAGACAAGTTTCAGGATGTGACAAAAACATCCTTTAGTGTTGAAAGAATTGGAGGAATTGGAGTAGGTTATGAAAATTCCAGTTTTAATAAATCATATGGAATATCACTATATTCCCACTGACACAAATGATTCATTCTGGAAATAGTGTCAGAGTAAGAGAATTCTTCAAAGTGACTAGCCAATGTCACACACTTCTCAGAATCTGTATCAGAAATCTGGGGAGACAAAATAGAATCCATCCCTTCACATTCATTTTGAGGTTCATTCTCTTGAATCTATTTAGAAAATGATGAATCCCTTTATCTTTTATCAGAAACAGCCATACAGGAAGGGTCAAGAACCTGAACAAAACCCTGAACTAAGCCCAATAAATCACTCTTGTCTACAGAAACTGAATGTTTACTGTTTTTGTCTGATTATTTGAAAGAATAGTGAACCATAGCTTTTCTGAAAACATTGGGTGTGCAGAGAAAAGTAAAAGAAAGAGGAAATAGATGACCTGAAAGGAAGTCTGCATTTCTCAATACTGAGAGAACACTGAAATTTTCAAACTTTTTGATGGGCACCTAGATTTTTATTCTCTTTTTTGCAGCTATCGTGCTTAATGCTAAGCTGCTTTACTGATATTGTAACCAAAAAGCTTTTTGCTTTTACAAGCTGTGCTTCCATGGTTCATCTAAATTTACACATTATACCTACTGGTCCTAACACAAGAATCTGAGTTACACCTATTGGTCCTAACAAGCGAATATGTGTTATACCTATTGGTCCTAACACAAGAATCTGTGTTATACCTATTGGTCCTAACACAAGAATCTGTGTTATACCTATTGGTTCTAACATGAGAATCTGTTATACCTATTGGTCCTAACACGAGAATCTGTGTTATACCTATTGGTCCTAACACGAGAATCTGTGTTATACCTATTGGTCCTAACATGAGAATATGTGTTATTCCTATTGGTCCTAACACGAGAATCTGTGTATACCTATTGGTCCTAACACGAGAATCTGTGTTACACATATTGATCCTAACATGAGAATCTGTGTTATACCTATTGGTACTAACATGAGAATCTGTGTTATACCTACTGGTCCTAACACAAGAATGTGTGTTATACCTACTGTTCCTAAGAGGAGAATCTGTGTTATATCTATAGGTCCTAACACGAGAATCTGTATTATACCTATTGGTCCTAACATGAGAATCTGTGTTATACCTATTGGTCCTAACACGAGAATCCATGTTATACCTATTGGTCCTAACATGAGAATCTGTGTTATACCTACTGGTCCTAACAAGAGAATCTGTGTAATATCTATTGGTCCTAACACGAGAATCTGTGTTATATCTATTGGTCCTAACACAAGAATCTGTGTTATACCTATTGGTCCTAACATGAGAATCTATGTTATATCTACTGGTCTTAACATTAGAATCTGTTTTATTCCTATTGGTCCTAACACGAGAATCTGTGTTATACATATTGGTCCTAACACGAGAATCTGCGTTATGCCTATTGGCCCTAACACGATAATCTGTGTTATATCTATTGGTCCTAACACGAAAATCTGTGTTATACTTATTGGTCCTAACACGAGAATTTGTGTTATACCTACTGTTACTAACATGAGAATCTGTTATACCTATTGGTCCTAACATGAGAATCTGTGTTATACCTATTGGTCCTAACATGAGAATCTGTGTTATACTCATTGGTCCTAACATGAGAATCCGTGTTATACCTATTGGTCCAAACATGAGAATCTGTGTTATACCTACTGGTCCTAACAAGAGAATCTGTGTATACCTATTGGTCCTAACACGAGAATCTGTGTTATATCTACTGGTCCTAAAACAAGAATCTGTGTTATACCTATTGGTCCTAACATGAGAATCTGTGTTATACCTATTGGTCCTAACATGAGAATCTGTGTTATTCCTATTGGTCCTAACATGAGAATCTGTGTTATACCTATTGGTCCTAACATAGGAATCTGTGTAAGGTGAAGTGGAGTACTGCAGAGCTGCATTCTACTTTGGCATGACGATACTGGCTGTCCTGGTAAGTAGTGCTGTTCAATGAGCATGTGTATACCAGAGTGTGAGTGTGTGTGTGTGTGTGTGTGTGTGTGTGTGTGTGTGTGTGTGTGTGTGTGTGTGTGTGTGTGTGTGTGTGTGTGTGTTTGTTTGAATATGTCTGCACTACATACCTGAACAAGCTCTTAGGGTACCCACCTAAACAGATGTTTAAACTGCTTAAGTGAGGGGTGTGAGAGTGTATGTGTGTGTGTGTGTGTGTGTGTGTGTGTGTGTGTGTGTGTGTGTGTGTGTGTGTGTGTGTGTGTGCATATGTGTGTTTGTTTGAATATGTCTGCACTACATACCTGAACAAGCTCTTAAGGTACCCACCTAAACAGATGTTTAAACTAGGTGAGGGGTTCTTACCCACACAAGATACTAATTAAAATGATTCAGCATCATAGAGGCTATGCCTGACTCTGAACTATATGATTGTTGAGCAGCACAACTTAGCTTATCTGAGAAGTGCGAAAGGGTCTGTTGCATGGCTCTTTATGAATATGGCCCTGCTGCGTGGCTCTCTATGAATATGGTCCTGCTGCGTGGTTCTCTACGACTATGGTCCTGTTGCATGGCTTTCTATGAATATGGTCCTGCTGTGTGGTTCTCTACAACTATGGCCCTGCTGTATGGCTCTCTACGAATACCGCCTATAACAGATACTAAATTATTACCAATTGTCTGGGACTTAAACAGAGGTTCAGCACTTGGACAACTGTTGAGAAAATACTTCTTGAGACAATGAGGGATAGCTAGAAGTGAGGTGTCTTATTTTCTGGCAATTAGGGTCTTAATTTCTGGTTGCTAGGTATGTGTAAGCAACTTGGGCCTGTTAAAACATTTTTGACTGAAATGATAAATTGTGACAAGTATTTGGAATTACTTGTCTACATCCAAAAGTTAGAAAATTTGGACAGTCTAACTGTCAGACAGTGTTTTTTTTTCTTTTGTCCTGAGGAGACAAAATGTTAGAAAAAGCATTCAGTACAGTAGTTCTTCAAGGTCTAGAAAACTGTAGTGATCTTGGGAATGTATTTTGCTGAATTTTTAAATGTGTCTAGTCCAAATAAATGTCTGTTTATATGTATGCTGGTTTATCCATCTATTCATCCATGTATACACATCTATCCATCCTTTCATCCATTCATCCGTCCGTCTTTCTAATCATTCTTCGTCCATCCATCCATCCATATATCTATCAATGTAAATTTTGAATTTGTAATACTTCAGCTCAGAGCCCATTTGTAAAGGTGCCTAATCACTCAAATAAGGCATAACAGTTTAATATCATGGCATTGTATTTAAAAGACAAATAAGCATAACTGCGTGTTAGAACAAGATTTAAGAGCAGTTCTACAGACTGAAATTTAATATATAAATGAATTATCAGTCTGACAGCAAATGCTCTGTGTAGAAAGAGTGGTACATGGGCTAAGGCTGATGAGGAAGGGAAAAAAACTATACTTTAGTAATAAAAGGGACTTGGAATATAAGAGAAATGTACCAGGGCAGATATAATTTGTGACACATTTAATTCTGCTGTCATAATTTTGTGCTTCAGAATTAAGAAACAGGTAAGAGCTTTGTTCTTGACATGCTTGAAAAGACAAATAATTCCCTCTTATGTAAGCATATACCTGTAAATTACATATCACTCTGCCAAAAGTTAATTCACAACAATTTCTTATCTTAGTAGTTATTAAATTCTACACAGATTCACAGACTGTTCAAAAAAAAAAAAAAAAAAACACGTAAAAGAAGTACTTATAAATTCTTACCTACTAGTAGGTTCCATACTGGTAGTTCTGGGAGATGTAGTTCTATAAGGTACTTGAGAATTTCAGAGTGGATATTCAGAGTTGCTAAGGTTACCATATTGTTTCCATTGCCATCTGTTTTCCTCCAGTTAGCACCAACAGACATAAAATACTGGATGGAATCAAGTGCCCCAGATGTGGCAGCAAGCAGTAGTGGTGTCTGACAGCTGAAATGCCAACAAGAAAACTGCTATATCATAAGAATCAGCTCAACAGTATCTAGTTAAAGTTACATTAGCCTTGCCCTTGAACAACACTTATGTTTTAAGAAATATAATCAGACAAAAATTAGTTGCAAACTCTGCATTGCACTTTTTTTCAAACAAAATAATTGGACTTATTTCATAGTTGTGTATCTCTTAAATTCACACAGAGCTTGTAACTCTTAATAATAGATTAGAACTGCTTTCATATCGATAATCACAGCTTTTTCAAATATAAAAATCTGCATTACATATTATACCAGGACCAAAAATCCTTAAAGCTGACATTCATTTCTCTAGTTAGGCAGTAAGCCTCATGTGGGGGCTGTGTCCCAACCCTCCTACTACTATATTTTAATTCCAAGAATGCAATACCTTGGGCATACCAAAATACTTTGATTTTTGCCTGTTAGGATGGGTGTGTGTGTGTGTGCGTGTGTGTGCGTGTGTGTGTGTGTGTGTGTGTGTGTGTGTGTGTGTGTGTGTGTGTGTGTGTGTGTGGGTGTATGTTGCGGGGGGGGGACTTCCCACTTCTTAAAAAAAAAAACTGCTCATTTACTTGTTTCCTTTATGAGCAGTTGAAGATTTTTCTGTTATACATGTATTAGTAAGCTGTATAATTGAGGTTCTTGTTTTGATACTATATGACCTGAGGAGACCAGGAGACAGTCAACTCTAGCAGAATCCTACTACAGTATTATAATGTCAGAGTTGCAGTATGGAGTTGCTGGGATCCTTACCAGTTACTTAACTACAAAGATTAATGGACTGAAAGTAACAAAATAAGCACACTAGTCGGACTAACATTTCTTGGTTTACAACCTGCAAATGTGAGAGTATTTTCCAATTTCACCAGTCTTCTGCAGAATGGCAGAATAAATGCTGCTTTCAAAAATACCACACCCATTTGCACATATGATCTTCTTGTTAGCCTCAGTCACAACTCCTGCATAGAGATAATAATTTATCCTTAGTGTGATGATAATTCACAAGTCTGGCTCCTCAGTAATCTTATTTAACATCAATCACCACATGCCAAGTAACAGACTTTTAATAATTCATTCTACCAATGTGCATTAGTCTGCTTTTCTTGGTTATGAAAGTAGAGTTGTGTAATCTAAACTTAGCATAACAGTAGATGTTTGAATGATCACTGCTACAGTAGCCTTAGCTAAAAGGGTTATATCCAGCCAATGATATAACAGCTGGCCATCTTCCATGAGCCCAAATTATCAGGCAGCTCAAGCTGGGCTGACTAAAAACAAGTTTGGGAAAAGCCCTTCAGAGCTCTCCTACCAGGAGAGAGATGGAGGCTGACCCCCTGAAAGGAAAATGACAGGAACAAAAAAAATGTAATACCCTGGCATAAAAACACATCAAAAATAAGGGGAATGAATGGAGTGAGTGGCTAATGCAGCAGTGATCATTGCTATGGTAAGTTTAACTTACACAACTGTACAATGTTTATCATACTGATCAACACTACAGTAGCTTTAACTATATGTGTAGATCATATTAGCTAACTACATTTTAATGGTGAAAGGAGAAGAGTCCCTGGAGAATGGTCCTAGCAAAGCTTGATCTGGACCTAGAGAATGAATCAAGCTTATAGTGCTTTGTAAAAGTATGTACAGAGGACCAAGTAGCACCTTCTTAGGATACTTCTAGAATCCAACTCTTTCCAAAAAAGCTAAAGATGAAGCCAGTGCCTTGGTACAGTGGGCTTTGACACTGCCTGGAATATTTTTGTTATGGTGAGTATAACAAAAGGTAATAGCCTTTGTGATGGGTCCCTATTCCTGGCTAGCAATCAAGGAGACTCAATCCTCAGCACTGACTCTGGTGAGGGAAGGTCACTAAGAGCAAATATGGATTCACAGAGTATTTTCAGATGCAGCTTCCTGCACCAAGCACAATTTCCCTTAAAAGCAAACAGGGAGCATGCTGCAGACCTGGGGCTAGACTGTCCTTCTCTCTCCAGATCCACACAAAACTCCACATGGATCAGTTTGAAGCTGTGTGTCAATACCCAGTGGCTGACACACACACACACACACACACACACACACACACACTTGGATATTTGAGTTTCACACACACACAAACACACCTGGGAAAAGCTGGCCCAGATTTTCTAGTGTGCCCCTTTCTGCCCAGACTAAGAGGTAATCATGCTGCCAACAGTCAGCTACCCTAAGGCTTTTACAAAGGGTACCCAATTGTACTCTGTAAAATTAATACTAATACAAATGATAGAGTGTGATCAAAGCAGCAAGGCTTTCATGAGTGACCACAATGTCACTAAAACAAGCATAAGTACTCTCAAGATGTATAAAAGTATTCTCTAAAGGGCCAGTGAAGTCTTGACAGGGGTATCATGAGAATCATAGATGCCATGTGACTCAAAATCCTGAGGTAATCCCTTGCAGTGACCAAAGTCTGAGTGGAAAACCTTAGTAATAGAGCTAGATAAAGATCTATTTTTTTTTCCTGCAGAAGAAAAGCTCCTTTAACTGAAGGGTCTAGATGACATCCCAGGAACACAATCCTTTGTGAAGTAGTCAGGAAAGGCTTTTGGATGTTCTCTTGGAATCCCAGCCTGTGTAAGAGATCTCTTACTCAAGAGAGAGATTCCTGACATTTTGAAAAAGACTCTGCAAAGATAAACAAGTGGTCTAAATATGGAAAAATGTGGATACCCTATAGCCTATAAAGAGCTATAACTGTAGCTAGACACTTTGTGAATACTGTTGGTGCAGTGGATATTCCAAAGGGTAAGGCACAGAACTAATAATGTGATACAGACACACAAAACCTTAAGAAACATGTTATGATAAACGTCTTTCCTAATTCCCTATAACCTTGTTAGTCTTTTAATGCCTATTAGAATTGTTATTATCTGTTACCTATGTATTATATATGAAGTTATGACTACCCTGTTTATTATCTGTATGACTGGAGCTTTTATTACAATATTTTGTATGTTATCTAGTTAACATTCTATACCAAGATATACTGCACAATGTTATTCATATGTGAGATGGAGCTTTTCTCCCATGGCCTCCACTGAAAATGGACATGTATTTTGTCAGAATTTCCCAGTCAACAAATGTAAAATAATAAATAAATAAATAAATAAAGTCTAGTGTTGCCAGGAAACATGAAACAGGAAGAAAAGGTAACAGGTTGCAAAGTGACATCATTTTGATTTTGGGCACTATTGCAAACAGTTTTAGGAAAGAAAGATCCAAAACTAGTCTCCAAGCAATTTAATTCTTTGGCACTAGGAACATCCTTGAATAAAAACCCTTCCTCACCTGGGAAGAAGTAACTGGGTCTATCACTCCTTGGGACAGCATGTGATGAAGAACTGCTGGAAGGGAGGAATTTCCTCCCACTACCATTTGTAACCATGATGTATGATTTTCAGAACCCATTTGTCTGAAACAATCTTCTGCCAAAGAGAAAAATGGAAATTCAGACTTTCTGGAAGAAAAAAGGGGCCAGGGTGGGATGGAGTCATAGGGTGTCTTGAATAGTCATTCAGACTTGTCTGACTATCCTTGGTTTTGGGAGGTTCGAAACTTCTTTTTGGAACTCCCTGCCATTTTTTTTAAATATTTGTTTACCTGTATTTTGTTGAGACTGTTTATTCTTTTTTTTTTTTGCCAAAATTGGATGAGGAGATAGAAAATCCTTTCAAAAGTTTGGAAAGGTGGGCTGAAAAATCTTAGAGATTTTTGGATCAGCTTGCCCCTTTCATCACACTTTTTGATCACCTCTGCAATGGAGGGGTCAAACAATAAATCTGCATCATAGGGAGAATTTAATATCTCATTTTTAACATCATCTGGGAGGTTCTGAGAATGCAGACATGTAGACCTCCTCAAAACAGTACAAGAGACCCCCCTCCACAGGGGAAATCAGAAACTGAACTCCCCTTTGAGCCTGAATTAGAAATCTGAGAAACAACTGTATATGTTCCTATTTAGATTCAAAATCTTGAATCTCTTCAGGAAAAGAGGAATCCTTTTAGATTCAAAATCTTGAATCTCTTCAGGAAAAGAGGAATCCTTCTTTCTTTAACCAGAAACTACTTTAGAAGAAGGATCAATAGGCTGAATTAAACCCTGAGCCAGAACCAGTAAACTACTCCTATCCAAAGAAAATTGAGGAGAAGTAGATACATGCTTGGTTTTCTGTTTCTTTTTGACAGGAAAATGGGTCTGACTGTGTTACTAATGGCAGCAGCAGCTTCCCCAGGGATGGGTACAGCATTCTGACACAGCAGGGAAACCTTCCATGTTCCCTCTCCTATAACTGACAACAGTGTCTCTCTCTTGCCCACTGAGGGAACTAAAACAGCTGCAAAGGATGTAGCTAACCTGCAGTCCATAATATCTGTAGGTACTACACCAGATCCCTCTGGTGTAGTCTATAATAGCTGTAAGTACTACATCAGAGGAATCTGGGGTAAAAGATGAGTCATTTAGATAGAAGAAATTGCCACAGCAGAGTCACTCACCTGCAGCTGCGGCAAATGGCTAGCGTACAGTAGTACAAAGGCAGTTTGCTTATTTTTTTCTTTTTGTGGTTGGAAGAAGGACCGACTATTGGATGGGAAGTCTGATGTCCTTCGTGGTTTACTGTTGCAGTCATGACTGTAGGGTTCTTCCTGCCAGCAGCAGCCCTTGATCGGCCAGAATCCC
Organism: Protopterus annectens; assembly: GCF_019279795.1. Classification (NCBI taxonomy): domain Eukaryota; kingdom Metazoa; phylum Chordata; order Ceratodontiformes; family Protopteridae; genus Protopterus; species Protopterus annectens. The sequence continues at coordinate 1,290,098,908 of NC_056735.1, forward strand.
AAAGTCTGGATTGGGCATCAGCTGAGGTTGCTTTTATCCTGACGTCAATGCCCCAGGAAGTATAACAACCTCAGCCGATGCCATTACCCCAGTCTTTCTTGCCGCACGGTGCCCTGAGCAGTTCACTGATGCCGGTCGGCCTACTCCTGTCTGTTTTTGGATTTACTTCCAGGATTTTTCGTTTTTTTTTTTTTAAGATAAGTACCCCATTGGGGAGGTCTTTTTCTTGCTCCAGTTAGATGTCAGAAGAAGTTAATAATTGTATTTCTCGTGGGGAAACAAATACCTCATAGGGATTTTCACTCTTATTGTATTCCCTGCCTGGGGCCTGACCACGACGTTGCTAATTGTGGGTTTTGTGCTAGATTTAATCAGCGTACTATTAGGCATAGGTACAACTTTGCCTTCTACTATTTTGTTAAAAGGTTTAATTATAATATGTCTTCGGATTCTTTTCCGGCTTCTGGTGTGTGTAAGAGGCCCAAAGATAAAGACAGGCCTCCGAGGTCCAAAGCAGAGGATATTACTCAGTTATTGCCAGTTGCTGGTTCGTCGGTCATCAGTGAGGTGCCTTTGCAACCCTTGTCATCCGCCTCTTTTGAACCAACTGCTTGTACCAAGTCTGGTGTGGAGCTGATGGGGCCTTCAGTATTGCCAGGGAATGGAACTTCGGATACTACTCCCTCAGTTGGGTCCGGAGCCGGTAGGCAGGTACCGGTTTCTGAGGGAGTTTTCAGGCCTTCACAGCTTCATGTCAATATGGATTCAGTTTTGCATTCTAAGACAATGACTACGGCTCCAGCTAAAAAGAAATGGCAAGCACAGACGCCTTTTGATCAGGGTCCTAGGCCTCAAAGGCAGATGCTTAGGATGGCTGAAGATTTGTTATCTATGATCAGGGGTTCTCATCCCCCTCCTGACAAAAAGCCTACATTACAGTCTGATTATGATTCTTCAGACCAAACTTCTGTTTCTTCTGCTTCTTCCCTTGAGCACGATTGTTCCTTTCCTCCTTATGAGGATTATGATGCTGAAGATTCCTTTCCTTCAGCCACTCCTCCTGAGGATTATTCTTTTGGTTAAACTTTGCATGATATGAGGGAGCATTTTCACTGGGAAGGGCAGGAATTCTCTGAAACCAAGAAAAGGCTTAGGGATTTTCTTCTTCTCCCTCAGCATAAGCCTCTTGCTATACCTCCTGTATTGGACATTATAGATGATGTTTTTTCAGAAGCTTCCCTCTCTCCTGATTCTTTTCCCCCCTACTCCGGTCAAACCAGATAGGTATTATAAGGTTCCAGATTCTCACAAGTTTCTTTTTAAGAATCTTTCACCTGATCTGGGAACAATTTCTCAGAGCCCTAAGGGTGTTATGGCAGCCTCTGCTAAACATCCTATTCCCTCTGACCGAGAGTCCAGGGCTTTGGAAAAATGGGGTAAAAAAGTTTATACTTCTGCTACATTGTCTATTAGAGCTTTGAACTGTCAATTTCATATGCTAAAGTATCAACAATACCTTTTGTCTGTATTTAAACAAAAGATGTTTACTGGAAATTGTGTGACCAGCCCGTGGTGGTATATAAGAAAGCTAAGAATCTCAAAGCTTTTTTGGAACACCACCTGACAGGACAAGTTAGGACACCTGGTATGTACAAATGTCAAGCCTGTAGTTACTGTCAGTATGTTATTGAATCTAATAGATTCAAAATTCTTGACTACCAGTATACTTTGAGGGTTAGTGTGAACTGTAATTCCAGAATGGTGATTTATTTAGCTCAGTGTCAGTCTTGCCCAGCCTACTACGTAGGCAAAACTGAGAGGTGTTTACGTTACCGTATTTACAAACACATTTATGCGATTAGAAAACAGAAGCTTGAGAACGCACTAGCTAAACACATTTCACTATATCTCGATCACACGTTTAAATTTCTTATTATTGACCAAGTGTTCCAGAACCCTAGAGGTGGTCCAACCCCTTTAAAGTTAGAAGCACTGGAGTTGAAATGGCAGATTAGATTAAACGCATACAGTGTGCCAGGCTTGAATGAAAGATGCTCAATTAGTAGCGTCCTTAAGCTTAAGAGTCTTACTAGATAAAATTACCTAGTTGTTTCATAAGCACCTAGAAGTTGCAGTGTTTTATATGAAGCTAATAGTTTAATTTTTATTAAGTTCATTTTTAATAGTTCCTATTATCACAAATAGTTCTTTTTATTTGTTATCCTTGTTTTCGTTGTATGAAGAAATTTTTACATTTGACTTATGTGAATTTAGCAGCATTATACACTGGTTTTAAAAGTACTCAGTGTTTACAATGCTTCTGATGTTCTTCATGGGTTCCTATTTTTTAAGAGGCATAATTGACTAATTGAGAATCAATTGATTGACTATTTAATCTATTTGTTTGTGGTGTCTTTTATCTGAATAAGTTTGTACATGTTGACAAACGAAAAGCGCTTAATCGGACTAAACTTTTTTCTAACTGGTGCTGCCTCGTGGTTCCTGCCCTTGGTTTTTGGTTTTACAGTTTGTCTTTGCCTGTTTTTTGCATTTCCATGAAAATTATCATGCACAGTACTACCATACGATACCATACATTTTTTTCAGTTTGCATTCCCTTCCTCACAACCAATCAATGTTGTCAAAAATCGTGCCTAACTGAAATACATCGGAGAAGCGATTGGAGGTTGCAGAGTCAGGTGATTTTATAATCTCCTCAACTCCTCCAAATATATCGCTATTGTAGTTGAGTTAGACGCGTTTTGGTAAAAACTTCAGAGCATCGTATTGTAAGAATTACTTGCGGATTCTATTCAAAGTCAGTGACTGTGCAGAGTTCTGAACTCCAGCACCAAACTACAAGTTTGTGAGACTGAGGTATATTTTTCTTTTTTTTTTTTTTTTAATTTTTGGTTGTACCAAAGAACCCCAATTAATGTATTACTCAATTTTATTGATTGTAAGTCCCACTTTGTCAGGGTATCATGTGCCATATGTTAGGAGTAGAAAAGAAAGGTTTAGCCATAGCTAGATCAAGTTGTTCAGCTCAAGTTTCTGTTATTTATTCTGGATGAGGAGTAGAATATTGGAGAACAGATTAATTTCAAATGTCCCTTGCTTAGTGGTTTAGGTTCAGTTACTTGGAAGTAAAGTGTCTTCGCTTTGCATGCCTTCGGTGCTTAATCTCCTCCTCAGAATTTAAAAGCGGGAAGTTAAGTTCACCCTTTAGTGTGAGCCCTTCAGTTCACTTTGCGATTGGCCTACGGTAGTACCCATGATTGGCTGATCTAATATTTCAGTTAAAATTATTTTGTCTGAAACGTGTGTCAATGTAAAATTGTTAATAGCATTTCAAAGTTCTATCCCTCTTGGCACAAAACATTGCTTGTGTAAAATGCATTCGGAATGGTCCTATTCCCTTAAATTAAATTAATAATTTCTTTCAAAGTTACTGACTCTTCACGCAGCTGCAGTATTGTGTGTCCTATCATTAGTTAATGCAAACGCATGCATCTGAAAAGCTTTTGCTGATTTGATTTCATTTCATGTGTGTTTAGGTGGAGAGACTTCATCTGTGGAACAAAACCGTTTTGTAATTGCATGGCCGGCAACAGATATATGACACTGAACTGCACTTTAATTAAATGACCAAATACTAATTAATACTTTGCAATAGGTTCTCCAGTTCTGTTTCTTTGGATTCAGGGAATAGTCAACCTACATTAATTCTGCGAGATAGTTTGAATATTTTGAATGATAGAGTTGCTTAGTGAATTGAGTTGGCTTGTATGTTAGTATAGTATTGTAAAAGGCTTATTTGAACCAAAATTAAGTAGCTACTCATTGATGATGCAGAGATTTAGTTACATCTCTGACTATTTGCATGAGCCTAATATTAGCAAGCAGCTTGGTTAATTGCCAAGCATAAGGGCTGGGGGGCATTAACCTTAAATTCCCCCAAAATATAGCATTTTGTTTGCTACAATGTGGGAATATGTTTGTCATTGTACTGCTTGTTATTAAGATTGACAAGAGTGAGGTGAGGGAATGTAAATAGCTTCAATATGCTTAATAGTGTGATTACCCAAATTATTTTGATCGCAAACCAGTTTGGGGCCATTTATTTGCTGTATCTGACCTCCCAGTTTCACTGTTGTGTAGTTTGCTCTCAATTTTTACCAGAAGGGCTACCCCAACCCATTTTCTATTTCCTAGTATGTTATCAGCATGCATGTTTTAGTTCTGCCTGATTTAGGTGGAATTGGAGAGTTCAGCTTTCGTCTGGGTCTCTGTTAAAGCATGTTTAAGAGGCTACTTGAGGAGCAACCAGGATTCTTAAATGGTCCATTTATTATTAATAATATTAATGTCGACTGTAATCAGTTAAAGAGAGCAATACTGAAGTGGACAATTTTAGACAGTATTGTGAGTTGCAGGGCCCTTGAATGGAGTCTGATTCATAAACATTCTCTCTAAGTCTTGTTCACTTTGCGCAAAAAAATCTTTCACACCTGCAATTACAAAGCACCTCAGGTCAGCAGTCGCAACATTAGGATAAAGTATCAAGGTTTATCTAAACTTTTGTATAGATTAGGACAGTGCTAAACAGAAAACAGAAAATAGGGACAGAAAACAAAAGGGGAGGTCACTGCCCTAAACCACTTACTTTGCACTCATTGTTATGCTCAAGTTGCAGTCAAAGTCAGGGACAGTATGAGTACCATTTTGTACAAAGGAACTATTCTTCACAATGAGAAGAAGTTGTGTTTAGGCTATAGCCATAAAAAACAAACAGCACAATATGTATGTATGTTAGCACATAGTTACAAGTAATTTGCTCAGTCACCAGGTCCAAAGCTCTCAACTTTTTCCTCAAAAATCAATGACATGCTGAAAAATAATGTGAGACAAATAACCTACAATTTTTTTAAATATTAACTTAATTCATTTACATAGTTAATAAAACACCAGATTTTATATCGACATGCATTTTCTTAAGAATAAGAAATATGAAACTGATGCATGGCGTTATTGACTGGCTATATAGCTCTCAATGTACTGATACAAAAAATCTGGACAAACCCAAAAATAATGGGGGGTGGGGGCAAAGCCTCAAAAATAAGGACAAATTTTAAATACTTATCTTATAAACGTAGAAAGTTGCTAGAATCTTGTTTACCACATACTTTCTGAAGTATACAAAGTCTGAAACTCAAACGACTGTCATTATTTAGTGAATTCAAAGCTCACTGATTTGCCAAAGAAGTTCAGAAAAATCACATATTTAATGAGGAACAGACCAAAAATATGAGGCAAAAAATCAGGACAGTCTGTGAAAATCTGTACACTTCAGAGGTAATTAAGTTATTATAGTGATTTGGCGAGTGCGTGAGGGGCAAAAGTATGTCACAAAGTCAGGGACATTCTGCAAACTTAATACCAGTCGAGAGTTATATTAGTCAGCGCTTGTGACTAGAGATTACCAGAATCAAAATCCTTGCAACAGGATGAAGCTCAGTAGGAGATCATGGGTCTTGAACCTCTTTTCCTAAGATGTTAATATACTCTTCACACACTCTAGGTATTCTACAAACTGGGTAGCAATAAGAGAGCACACAACGAAGGAACCACCCTACTGGAAAATATATTTAATGGCGAACTGTTGGGATAATATGACTAGATACCTTAAAAGGAATACTGGAGTGCCTGTCTTAAGATTTAAACCCTAAACATTAAATGAACATAACTACTGTTTATATGGGGCCATCAGGACAGGTTTCACGAGTGGGTGAATGATTTGTGGTTTTGTATCTTTTGGGGGGTTGGGGAGGCTCTGAGTGGAAATGAAAAAATTTCCTTATCAAATGGGTCCCTTTCATCTTTAATCTGCCATATCCGATTTACTAGGGGTTACTTACTGTTCATTTGAGGGAAAACCTAATGTCTTAATCGGCTACTATCGAAATGAACTCCACTGCAGGGGGTCTATCAGTGTCATACAGCCAAAATGTCATCTGCGACTGTCATGACCTGTCACCCAGGACCACTTTTACTAGTCCAAAAATTCTTAAAGACAATGGACCTTCCAGCAGAACTTGTTTTAGTGTCTAAATTTGTAGGCTCTATTCACCTCAAAAGCCAAGCTTGGGCTGAAAGAGTCACAGGAGAAATACATCAATAAATATACACACACAGAAAAGTCACAAAACTTGTATTTCACGTTGAAAAATGTAGATCAGCAAAAACTATGAGTTTGCATACTGCCATTTAATTGCGTGCATATAACCAACCAAGGTTGGTGGATTGAGGGTCTGTCAGAAAAAAATACTTTTAGGTTCATTGTGAGATGTTGTTATAATTACTGGTGGAGGGCCTTTGTATGCATTTACATCTTATACAGACTAATGTGGTTTGCTAAGGTAACTTGTTATTTGCTCAGCACATATTAAATATTCATTGTATGTACTAATATTTATGGTGCTTTCTCCTCAGGTTTTCATTGACAATAAGGTTAGAGCAGACACACCTACTAAAACCAAATGAACTCAGTATCGGGCAGCCTACAAATAATGGTGCGTGTACCACACTCATTTTACATGACAACATTTTGAAGAAGAAATGATTATTTGGTAGTGCTCAATGGCATTTAATTTCAGACTGTGTATGAACACCTATTGTTTAGTGGTGTAGAAACGTTGAACACCATATTGTATTTTTGATTCCACAAGCTTTTTTTGGGGGTTTAGTTACGTCTGAACTTTAAAACGCCTATCCACTAAATTGACTGCCCAATAAGGCTAAAAGACAAGGGGGAAGCAACTCCTCTGAAGTATCAAATGAATCTATGGAAGTAAAGTTGCCCCTTACATGCTGAATTAAGATGTTCCTAATGGGCTAACACCTGCAAACCAGAGCGTTATCACCTCAAGTTCCACCACGCAGCTGAAGTAACGTAGGCAGCAGCATCATCTGCAGGCCGCCGTGAAAACAACAGCTGAATATCCTCAACTGAAGGACTTTTAGCACAGTGCAACTGCTGCCTTTCCACGCTCATGCGAAGATCAGGCAGTTTGCACTTGTCACAGTCAGGCATAACTCCATATAAGCTATGGTGTATAGTATAATATAGCTTATTTATAGTCAGCCAGAAATCAAAAAGTTACTGAAATGCCTACTCGTTTCAGACACTAAATAAACTGCAGTAGACTGTTACAAATGAACTGCAGTAGACTGTTACAAATGAAAATATAAGCTAATGTGACTTCTGCAAAGGTTATATAAAGGACATACAGGCATTGAATACTGATTGTGACATGTGAACTTTAACAAAAAATATAAATTACAGGAGAAAACCAAACAGAAAAATTGTGCATATGAGATCATAATAATACAGTTAGTTTAGAAAAGTTCAGTTTGCAACACACCTGACATAGAAAATGTGAGAAAATGTCAAGCCTGATAAAGGTCTTCCAGAAAGGTTTTTGTAAGACTAGTATTGAATTTCAGAAAAAAAATATGAACCTGTGGAAAAATATAAACAGGTGGTCTGAAAAGGGAACAGGCTGTAGTCTACATAGTAAAATCGTGAATGGAAAAAAACAAAGATGATATGCTCTGTTAAATAGCATATTATATATGCTTTTTAGCTTTATTGCATTGTTCAAAAGTGAAGGGCATAAGTGCATTTAGTTATGATAAACAAGTGAATCCATAACATCTATGGTAACTATGAAAGGAGGAAGTTGGTGGCATGCACATTACTAGAAACTGCACAGCAATTGAAACAAAATTATTTTAGTCTTAAACTACAGTTATCTAAGAAATAAAAGTACAGAGAGATTCAGAATGAGAAGTATACTGATTTACTGAATTCATAATTCTGAAGTATGTTGCTAAGCAGTAAGTCTGTCTGACATGTAAATTAATAAAACAAATGGTGTGCAAAACTGCTAGCAGAACATTCAAGGAAACCTGCGAGGGATAACTTCAGGATAAAGGTGTGATCAAAACAATTTCTCTGCAAGAAAGTATAACCTATTTTGACAGAGTAATATTAAAGCTTTATCAAAGAAATTAAACTTATATAGTGTATGACAGGGTGTCTCATTTGATTAGCTATGGTTTCTAAAGCACACACATACACACACACTGTAATCAAATCATTTAAAAACTCTTGTGTCTTTAAAACATTCTGTACGAACAGATTATAAATCAACATGTAAGAGCTTATTTACAATATCATAGCTAGTTTGCTTAAATGACTAAAGATGCTACTGCATGACTGCAGTGATTTTTTTTTTCTCCCTAATAACTTTCTTCATGGGCAGCCTCCCCCTTCACCTCCATCCCAACTACAGCTTTGGTGTCTTTTATTTGATGGCAAAAAATTATCTGCAAACATATTAGCAGTGTCTTTAGGGTTAGAGTGGGCAGCAGTCCTATGCATTACTTGAGGGTATTACTGATTATTATTTGTTAATCATTTGATGTAATTAAAGAAGGATTTATGATTGACTGTCTATGCTGATTTTCTTTATATTAATGTTCAGATTTTTGCAAAATTCAAGTGATAGCTGAGTCTACATGGGGGCTGACAATTTTGCATTTGAATTTTGACAGCTCATCACAGTTTTAATAGGTTTCTCTTTTTAAAGTCATTGTTTTCACTGGTTTGTAATGTATTAAGCATATCCATTACCTAATACCCCACTCAGACACTGTCAACAATCTTAGAAGCATGTCTAAATCCCTGTATAACACACTGGATATCCCTTTACAACACACTGGATAGCTAGCTAGCTGGCTCACTGATAGGATGCAGGAGGATCTAACCACAGAGAGGCCAGTCACCAGTGCAGTCCCCCAGGGCTCTGTGCTGGTCCACTTCTCCTTCGCATCCAATGTCAAGGGTCTCTGGCTAACCAAGTTCACAGATGATTTGCAAACTCGGAGCAATCACACACTTGTATGATATAAAATAAAACTGTACCTTCTAATACATGCCCTTTGTTTGAAAAGGTCAATTGATGTTAAAATCAGGAGTATCTGCTAAGTATGTTCCCCTTCCCAAGCTTTCCTCTATATGGAATCATTCTGGAGTCCTGGACATTTATGCCTCTTCCGCTAACTCATCACTCTGACTAAAGTAATGCAACCCCCCAGATACATTTCTTCAGATCTCTCCCCTCTTTCCTTCCCATCTGGTCTACATCTATAATCATTGCTGATAATGGTCACCAGCCCAAGCATAGCTTCTTTCACAATGCCAGTGTGTTGCCATCTTTGACTTTGCCAGCCTCACAGACATATTTAAACAGGTTTTATTATTGAACTAATATTCTTGAATATCATTGTTTCACTTTGAGACAAGTGAATGACCGAATCTATGATAAAGTGAGCAAATATTTCTGATAATATGCTTTTATCTAGTTTTGTCTTGACATAAGTGGTTATGTAATAACATAATAATGTAATAGTTCTGTCATGCAGGCAATTATTTACATCAGTCAGATCATTTACAGTTTTGATTAATAATAATGTTGAATTGATTGCATTTTTAAAATACAGGGAGGTAAACACAGTGCTGTATGTTTTACATAAGAATATGGACAGTGATCTTGATACTTGCTATGATGTTGAAAACTTTGCGATTGTTATCTTGCCTTGTAAATCTTGAATTTGTGGAGCTGCACAAGAAGATACATAGAGAGATAACCTCAGCAGGGAGCAAGTAGTAGTGTTCATTACATCCTGGTAGGGAGGGAAGTTATCATTGGTCTGAAACTGTTTCAAAGCTGTTGCGCTCAGAGGAATTTCTTGCTGTCATGTTACAGTTTATGTCAGATTAACAAAACTGAACATTATACAACGACCCCCTATTAATATTCAAAGACGTGCACACTGATTGGTCAGCATGCACGTTGTAAATCAGAGTTATAGTAATGGAAAAAGGTCCAGTAACCCGGACTTTTTCCATTACTATAACTCTTTTTTTACAGCAACAGAGAACGCAAGATCTCCATTGCTTCACACTGTCTTGCTATGTTAAACGAGTTTAATATAGCGAGACAGCTTTAAAAAAAGCAACAGAGATTCTCTGTTGCTTTTTTTAAAGCTGTCTCGCTATGCTAAACTCCTTTAACACAGCAAGATAGTTTTGAAAAAGCAACGGAGCTCTTGCTTTCTCCGTTGCTTTTTTCAAAACTGTCTCACTATGTTAAATGGGTTTAGCATAGCGAGACAGCTTTAAAAAAAGCAACGAAGTGTCCGTTGCTTTTTTTAAAGCTGTCTTGCTATGTTAAACCAACTTAACATAGTGAAACAGTTTGTAAAAAGCAATGGAGATCTTGCTTTCTCCATTGCTTTTGCCCAGAGCTCTGATGTACTGCGTAGGCATACGCATGCGCAGTACATCAGAACTGACGCAGAATACCAGACAGCTGCAGAAGGGCAGCAAGGAGGCATTATACAATGCCATTATTTAAGAAAAGTAATTATTTTTTTTTCTTAAATAATGCCATTGTATAATAGCAATAACCCACTTATGGGTGTTGGTAATGCTGGATTTACACACGGTTGGCTTTGTTTGGCCACTCGGGCTTCGCCCTCGTGACCAAACCACACCAACCATGGGTAAATCCAGCATTACCCACACCCCGGAGTGGGTTATTGCTATAATATATGTCTGGGTTATACAGTCTCAAGATATGCAATTTGTGAAAGTAACATTTATAGAAAGACTGTGAATGTGGAATTATCATAGTAAAAAATACTTCCCAGTCCTAGCATTGCTATTTGTACATTGTGACATCTGTCATTGCTTACAAAATGTTTACACTTTTTCCTATGCCCTTTATTTCTCCAGAAAATGCTGTGTAATGCCAGGATGTCTGTAGGCTGATAGAAGTATAGAACCCATGGACAGAGACAGTTTTGTAAAGCAATTGCAACATGCCAAAGCAAAGAACAGATCATGCATTCATTTGTGAAGTGTTTTATAAGCGTTCTTTCTTCAGCAAAGTGAACACATGTTGTTGTGGCCATTGGCTAAGCCAGTAGTACTTGACATTATTTTATTTTGTACATTAGATAACAGAAGCAGTTATTTCTTGTATTGAAATGAGCTGCAGTATGTCAGGAGAAGGTGCTGCTATGTCTTCAGGAGGCAAGCGAGAACTACATCAGCAGTCTCTCTTCAAAATTTTCAGAAAGGTCATAAAACACAGAGAAGGTTCAGTCTCTGAGGGTAAGTCATTGTGGTTGAGAGTAGTGCCAAAGTACAGAATTATGTCCTATTCTCAGGATGATTGTTAGATAGTTCAGATGTGCATGACACTATTTCCTGTGCTATATTTGTCTAGGATTTTATGAATGAGGGTATTGATACGTTTTACTGATTTAGTCTTGAAAAGAAGTCAGATATGGAATGGAAAATGAACTGAAATTTACTATACTCTAAAAGTCATATATGAAGGCAGGAGCTCATCGGGAACATCTTAATAATCCATGTTGTATACTTTGCATTTCTTTTGTGGGTTTGCAGGCATCCAGTGTATAGATTCTTTCCCTAGTTTTTTTTCTTTTTTTAGTTAGGGAAACTTTTTTTTGTGTGTAACAGTACGCTATTAAATGGAGGCAAATGTAATTGTATTTATTGTACTGTTACAGAAGTTATCTTCCTCTTGATATTTGTTTTTGTTTTTTAACCAGCAGTCAGAGTCATGTGTGTTTGACACAGAAGACATAGCAAATGAATGTAGTGCCATCAGAGAAGTCAGTGAAAATAGTACTGTCACAGAAGTCAGCAGCTTAGGAGATAACATAGAATGTGAGAGACGTACTGTTAGTGCAGTCAGCAAGAAGCATTTGGATGAAGTCGGTGCCACAAAGTGTTCACTGACATATATTAGTGAGTACATCATATGTACTAATGCTGCAGATAAGGAGAAAGTCATTGTCATAAATCATCGCAACCCACATGACGGTTTTCGTTTTCCACTCAAAGCCTTCACAGACAAAAGAAGAAAATCAGGAAGCTCCCTTCACCAATGTCAGCTGTCATGGCTAGACCAGTTTAATTTTCTGGCATATTCAGTGAAAAAAGATGGGCTGTATTGTTTAGCCTGTGTGTTATTTCCAACACGAGCACAGACAGAACATGCAAAGTTATTCATTGAGCAGCCATAGTGTAATTGGAAGCATGCCAAAGCTGATATTCAGCAACATTCAGAATTAGTTTACCACAAGAAATCGGAGGCAAAATTACATGCTTTCTGAATCACAAGTGACAATCCAAGTCAAAGAGTGGACTTTGCAATTTCAAATGCTTCACAGCTGCAGGTAGCCAAAAACAGAGCTCTACTAACCTCTATTATAAAGTGTCTGGAGTACTGTGGAAGGCAAGGGATAGCACTTTGTGGACATAGAGATGACTGCACATCTGACTGTACAACCAACAAAGGAAATTTCAGATCTCTAGTCAATTTCCGAATTAATGCTGGTGACAGAGAGTTAGAAGCCCACTTGCAGGCATGCCAAAAGAATGCAACATATATCTCAAAAACAGTGCGGAATAAATTGCTAGACTGCATTAAAGAATACATTCAACAGCAGATAATAAAGGATATTAAACAACAGCCTATTGGGCCCTTTTATTCCATCCAAGCAGATGAAATTGCAGATATAAGCAACTGGGAACAACTTGGAGTAGTACTATAATATGTGAAGAATGGCCATCTTGTGGAGAGATTCATAGAGTTTATTGCCTGTGAATCTGTGACCAGAGAGTAGGTCTGCAATAAGTTGGTCACATGCCTAACAAAGTTAACGTTGAATCTTGACCACTGCAAAGCCCAAGTGTACGATGGTGCTGGAAACATGGCTGAAACACAGAAAGGCTGTGCAGCTTTGTTTCAAGAAAAGTACCACATGCTATTTTTTTCCATTGTGCTAGTCATCAGTTGAACCTTGTAATTTCAAAGGCTTGCCAAGTTCCAGAAGTACGGATAATGTTAAATATAGTGAAGGAAGTTGGTTTGTTTTTCAAATACCCTCCAAAAAAGGCAAAGATGTCTAGAGGAATCAGTGCAGTACATAAATTTATAGGAAAAGGCAAGTGGCAAAAAAACTATAGAAAAACAAAAGCTTAAGTTGCTGTGTAAGTCCAGATGGGTGGAGAGACATACAGCCTTTGATGACTTCTATCATATGTATGAAGCACTCATTCACTATTTAGACAATATTATGAATAACAGAGGGCCACACTGGGATGGAAAAACTTTGACAGATGCCAGTGGACTTTACAGTTCAATTACTAAGTCTTGCTTTATTGTTTCCTTCCAGTCAGCAAGGTTCTTGTTTGGCTTTACTAAGCCCCTTAGCAAACTTCTGCAAGGATCGTCACGAGACGTACTGTATGCATATGAGCAAGTCAGCTGAGTGCTTCATGAGCTGCTGGCTGTTCGTGCAAACATTGAGAATGAGTTTAGGAATATCTTCAGAGATATATCAGAAATGGGGAGCTTTTGCAGTAATACTGAATTACCCCTTCCACATGTCTGTAGCAAACAGACTACAAGGAACAATGTTGCTGGATAGACTTCAGAAGAGTACTGGCGAAGAGCAATTTTTATTCCCTTTCTGGATTACTTCATTCATGAACTGTCCAGACGATTCACTACAATGGTATCAACAGCTGTTCAAGGACTCTCACTAATTCCATCGAACTTGAACAGCTTAACATTAGATAGAGTTCACTTAAAATTTTTTTTGACTTGCCTTCACCGACTACATTCCACCAAGAGCTTAGACTGTGGGAAGCTTTATCAGACAATTCTGCACTGCCAAATGATTTGAAGCTGACCTATTCGCAAACAAATGTCAAAATGTTCCCAAGCATTTCCTTTGTATTAAATACACTCTTGCTCACTCCAGTCACAACTGCTGGAATAGAGAGGGCTAATTCAGCCTTAAAACTGATAAAGTCTGAACTCTGGAGTACTATGGGACAAGAGCGCCTTAACATTTTAGTGTTGCTGTTCATGCATAGGGACATCCCGATAGACTACTCCTCAGTAATCAATTTATTTGCAGAAAGACATCCAAGAAGAATGCTACTTATTAATCCACTTAATTAAGAATTGAACAGTAGTATGATGAAGCTTGCGACATATATTACAGTACAGTATGGGAACATAGAGGCCATCATGAAATGCTTAGTGTTACACTCACAAAAAAATGTTAGACTGACTTGCTCTCCTGTCATGTATAGTTTTCTACATATCTTTAGATGGTATAGCATATTGACTAAGTCAGACTACTAATTAAGTCAGAGTACTACCATCCGAGAAGTCATCTACTCCCCAGGCAACATAGAAAGTAAGAAGTACCAGTAGTCAGTCAGAGCACTACCATCGCAGAAGTCCTCTACTCCTCAGGCAGCATAGAAAGTAAGAGAAATACCAGTAGTCAGGGATTAGGCATGCTGGACAGAGTACATGAACTATGGACAGAAGTTTGAAATATTATCCAGAAAGTGGCAAAAATTAATTCTAAATAGAAAGAAGATTAAGAAGGCAAAATGACTGTCTGAGAAGGCAAAATGACTGTCTGTGATTATATGTGAAGGCTTAGAAGTGGCTGAGGAAAGAAGGATCTCTAAAGATAATGAGAGCAGGGTACATTATGTAAAACTTTAATGCAGAGTTTGATAGATGACAGCAAGAGAAGTTCAGGAGGAATGTATAAATGAGCAATGCAAAGAAATGGAAGACAACAAAAGGTGGATAGATATGTTCAGGAACAAGAGTTGTATTAAGGGAAACTTCCAGATAGAAATAGACATGACTGAAGACAAAAATGGATAAAAACTGACAAACAGAAGAGAAGATCACAGAATTCAGTCAGAGGAGTGCCACTGCAGAACTCAGTTGCTCCAAAGACAATATATCCTAAACAGAGAAGCTAAACGGACACAGAAAGCTTTGTTAATAAGGCTGAACCATCAGCTGAATTGTTTAAAATCTGGCAAAATGATAATGTAACACTGCTGCATTTAAGTTGCCAGCAGCTGTGGAAAACAAGGTAGCTGCAATTGTATTGGAATTGTATTCAAGGCCCAAAAATGGTAATTGCTACAGAGACTATTCCAATTATAAAACACACTTATAGAAAGTACTGCATTCTGCAAATTAAAACTAGTTCCCCACTGCTGAAGTTGGGGTGACTGCAATCCAATCTGAGTGAAAGTTCAACTGGACTTATTCACTGTCAAAGAACACATGTTGGAAGTAGAAATTACTCAAATTCAGATGGCCATTAACTTGGAAAACATTGAACTAAAAACAATTCAAGTTTCATTGAACTTTGACTTGAGAAAGAAGACACCCATCATTGGCATTTTTGAACTCCTGGAGACCAGCATTGCCTCCCCTCCATCACTCACTCCAGAATTTGTTGAAAGGAGAGAAAAGGTACAGTAGGACTTTTGTTAAAGAAAACTAGTTGTGCTTAAACCCAGAGAAAGAACAGTAAACAATCCAAAAACATAATGGCCAGCTAAGGAAAGTTTTACGAGTTTAGTTTGTTATTTGGTACATCAATTAAATGAAGCATTTACTAATTTATCCAAACATGTGTTTGTGGTATATATTTTATGTTTCATAACAACAAAGTAGATTTCACTGTGGTTATTTCTACCTTCAGTGGGATTCTTTACAAGCTTTTTTTTTAATCCCCTTGATACCTCCTACCTTCAGTGGGATTCTTTACAAGCTTTTTTTTAATCCCCTTGATACCTCCTGGCTGCTGTCCATCCTGGCCCTGGCATCCACACCCACACTCTAGTAGGAGATTGTGCCCTGCTTGCTGACCATGAACCATAACCTAAAATAATTCCTGCTGTCTCATCTCTAACACCAGGAATAGAACCTAAATATCTCCCTGAACCACAATTCCTCAAGGAACCAGAAACTCTCCATCCTGAGATTCCTGTACCTGAGTAGGAGATTGTGCCCTGCTTGCTGACCACAAACCATAACCTAAAATAATTCCTGCTGTCTCATCCCTAACACCAGGAATAGAACCTAAATATCTCCTTGAACCACAATTCCTCAAGGAACCAGAAAGTAAGTGTTCTGCTATAAATTGTCTGTAACAGCTACATAGTATAACTTAATACTTAGTGTTTAAGCACGCCTTCTTGCCTGGATAGCCAGCAGCCTTACCCTTTATTCCTTTCTAGCCCCCACACTTTCCTTCTTGTATCCCCCTTAATTATCTCCAAGCTTGTAGCCCCCCACTCCCAGACCTGCTTTCTACATTCAGGAGCTACTGCTGCAATATAGGGTTTGTCCTCTAGACAGTGCCCAACCTAGTTTTACCTTCCTTTAACACTGTTCCTATCATCTTAGACCTTAGCTCACAAGCATCAATTTTATTTTCATGCTTATACCGTAGTCCCACTTTACCCTTCCTGAGTCTTCATTATACAATGTACTACTCCCTCCATTATTACAACTATTAAGTTTCTTTTTCTCTTTACTTATCTCCACCCACATTCACCGACAGCAGTCAACACTCCACTGATTGTTCTCACTCAGCTTCTTCCTTATCTTGGCTGCACATCTTTCTCCACTTCTCTTGGTTCGCTCCTGCCCATCACTGTCTCTCTTTCCAAGCCTTGTTTTTCCCTGCCAACACTTCTCCCTGTTCCCTTACCTCACCCCCCTTATTTTAGTCTGCCTACTAAAGAAACTAATTCCTTTCTAGCTTTCTTAACTATCGCAGAGCAGTAGACTCTTCCAATTTGTACCTCCTCTTGCTTACCACTCTCCTCCCCCTTTCTAACTTATATCCTCTCCAATCCCATAAATATACCCTGCCCTATGAGGCGCCATCTTTAATCTCCTTGATACCTCCTGGCTGCTGTGTGTTCCGGCCCTGGCATCCAGACCCACAGTAAGTATCGTACTGCAACAATATACAGGCCTCTGAGCTGTATTTTATCAAAATAAGCATGGTCAATGGTTTGTTTGAACATACAAATGCTCTACAAGATTGATTTATGTATGCAGGACTTATTACATTGTACTACTTGTATCTTATGTGCACGTGGAACTGTAACACGCTATTTGTTGCCCTGCATGATTTTTTTTTACTGTTATCTTATGTGACCTGGTTCTATTTGAACCAGTAATGCTATTTTATTAACCTGCAAGACTTTTGCTGTTATAATAATGCAACCTGTTTCTTTTTTAATGGAAAATGCCAATTTGGCTTAGTGCTTTACATATGAAGTGTTTACTAGCCTGCTGTCTCATCCCTAACACCATGAATAGAACCTAAATATCCCCCTGAACCACAGTTCCTCAAGGAACAAGAAAATAAGTGTTCTGCTATAAATTGTCTGTAACATCTATATAGTATAACTTAATACCTAGTGTTTAAGCATGCCTTCTTGCCTGGATAGCCAGCAGCCTTACCCCTCATTACTTTCTAGCCCACACACTTTCCTTCTTGTATCTCCCTTAATTATCTCCAAGCTTGTCCACCCCCAATCCCAGACCGGCTATCTACATTCAGGAGCTACTGCTGCAATATAGGGTTTGTCCTCTAGATAGTGCCCTTTCCTAGTTTTACCTTCCTTTAACACTGTTCCTATCATCTTAGACCTTAACTCACAAGCATCAGTTTTATTTTCTTGCTTATACTGTAGTCCCACTCTACCCTTCCTGAGTCTCCGTTATACAATCTACTACTCCCTCCTCTATTACACTATTACAACTATTAAGTTTCTTTTTCTCTTTACTTATCTCTACCCGCACTCACCGACAGCAGTCAGCACTCCACTGATTGTTCTCACTCAGCTTCTTCCTTATCTTGGCTCTACCCACTCCGTTCGCCCTGCGGGCTCATTCCGCTCCCTTACCCTCTCCCCAATTCCCACCCACCCCCAGTATCCTAATCTTATACTACTTAACCACACCCATCTCCACTTCCTACCAATCACTGGGAACATCATGATTGGCTATCAATCTCCTATTTTCCTCCTTTCACCTACCACTCCCTACCTTATCCACCACACCCTCCTCCTCTCACTATCCACACCTATTACTCTTCCAAGCCTATATCAACACCTAACTACATATTCATCCAAATGTACAAACTACCCACCTCAGCCAGGTTACAGCTGTTAATCATACTTATACTTCTACTACCTTTAACTTTAGCCTACCTACTTACCTCCTATGAACACCCATTACATACACACCTTCAATACACCAATAAGCTTATCACCTCTCCTTCTCTACCTGGTCACACTAACCATGTGAATATAACAGCAACACCTAGCTATCTCCTGCCTAAATACCATAGAACATCCCGCATTAACTATAACTCCCTCAATGCCAAAAAAACTCTTAAGTATATACTGTAAATTCCCAAATCCAAGATTTCAAATACAACTCCACTCTTTAAAAGATGGAGACATTCACCCAAACCCAAGCCCAACAATTACTACTTCCACTCAACACTTCAATCCCAATCTCTCTACTTTTCATTCCCTCACCAAACCTCCAAACTCACTCTTAATAGCTCACCTCAATGCACAAAGTATTAGTAACAAAGTTGCACAACTCCACTCTCTCTTGGAAGTCTACTCCTTTGACATTCTATGCTTAACAGAAACCTGGTTAAAACCTGCTAATAAGGACAATGAAATCATCCCACCTGGCTATAATATCTTACAACTTGACCGTGTGGCTAAGAAGGGTGGTGGGATTGCTGTCTTATTTAAATCAGGACTACAAATTACTACCTATGACTTTAAACCACCTCAATACTCTAACACTGAAATTCTTATCTCCAAACTGCAAATTAACACTTTCAAATCCATTTATATTATCTGCACCTATTTACCTCCCAGTGATAACAGTGCCGTCATAGAATATATCCTTTGCTGGTTATCCCAAAACTTACCCCAAGAAACCATAATCCTAGGGGATTTTAACACTGACTGGATCTGTTGTAGCGGAACTTACCCTATCACCCATATTAACCTATTTGTTTTTTCTCAAACCATTACCTCCCCTACAAGAATAAACAAGCCCAATAAGAAAGAAAGCACCTTAGATTGGATTCTTATAAATAATCATCCCCAGACTTATGAAGCTGGTACCCTCCCTGATGATGTGAGTGACCACTCACTCACCTACATCATCAAGCATAAGACCAATCCACCCATTCCAACCTTATGTAGGACAATTAGAACAAAGAAAAACTTTAACCCCAATCTCTTTCAAAGTGAACTTAGAGCATGTAACTTGTCACCCTTAAAATACCTCCCACTCGAGGAAGCTGTTATATATTTTAATTCTAACTTCCTAACAATATTAAAGCAGCATGCTCAAATCCATTCTATCAGAATTATAACCAAATCTGCCCCATGGCTTTCAAAAGAAACTAAGCAAAAAAATCCATCTTAGAAATAAATACTGGAACAAATGGCGTATGACCAAAAACCCAGTAGACCAACAAACCTTCAGACAGCTAAGAAATAACACTAAAAAGCTGTACTCTCTGACAAAAGAAACTACTACCTACAATTTCAGCAGACTCATCATAATAACCCACAAAAGTTCTGGGCAAGTATTGACCAACTACTACACCCAGGACAATATGTCACACCAAACCCACAAGGCATAGACTCTGAAAATCCCAAGCTCACAGCCAATGCCTTTAATACCTTCTTCACTGAATCCATTCAAACACTTGCCAGTCAGTTATCACCTAATAGCTTTCTTAAATCTAATTCTGACTCTACCCAACCCCCTCCATTTCACCTCCAACCAGTCCCAACAACTTATATTCTTACCCTTATCCAAAAACTAAAGCCATACTCTCCTTCAGCGGACCAACTACCCACTGAATATCTACAAAAGGCAGCCAAAATGCCTATCCCATTTCCATCCTGATCAATAGAACCATCAGTGAAGGACATATCCATAGTATCTGGAAAGTGTCCCATATTATCCCACTACATAAAGGTGGAAACTCTACTGAATTTTCCAACTCCCGTCCCATCGCCCTATTATCTCCTTTGGCTAAGATCATGGAAAAATGTATCCACAGGCAAATGCTTGACCACCTAATAAAAAATAATTTACTCTCCAGCTGTCAACATGGTTTCAAACCTTCCCACAGTACTACTACTGCCCTCCTTTCCTTTACTGACTGTATTAACAAAAAACGTAACCACAATATGCGTTTCTCTGCATTGTTTATTGATCTGTCCAAGGCATTCAATATGGTAAACCACCAGATACTTATAAACATCCTTAAATCCCTGTCACTAGATGAACTTGCTATAAAATGGTTCATGTTCTACTTAGACAACAGGCTGTGCTTTGGCACAATATTCTATCTATTCACCTGCCTGTTAACCTTGGTGTCCCTCAAGGGTCCATATTAGGACCCCTACTTTTTTCAATATTTATCAGTGACCTTCACCTAGCAATTCCCCAAGCTACATGCATCCAATATGCAGATGATTCTACCCTCATATGCTCATCCACATCCAAATCTGAACTTTACTCCCTTATCCAAAAGGTGTTCAACACAGTTGAACAATGGTTTACACAGCACTGTCTCCTCCTGAACCCTAAAAAAAACAAACTCCTCCTTTTTACTCCTACTCGTAGGTCCTCTCCTATTGATTTTACAGTTACATCCATTAATGGTACCCTCATATCCCCTGAACCAACAACCAAACTACTAGTATCACCATAGACAACAACCTCAACTTCAACACCCATATCAATAATACTCTAAAAACTGTTAACAGAAAACTAGGCTCTCTCTATAGGATAAAGCCCTTCCTTTTTCCTACAACTATATAACTATTGCTCACACTCATCTAATCTCTGCACTCCTCTACGCCTGACCCATATATACAAATCTATCTAAAAACAACCTCAATAAGATGGAACATTCTTACAACAACATAGTCAGATTTGCTACAGGAAACCCATTCAGAACCCACCACTGCCATAATCTAAAGCAGCTAGGATGGCTTGAACTTCAAAATCAGCTTAAATTCCACCAACTGACCATTGCCCATAAAACGCTCTACCAACCTACTAATACTATACTATCTAACCTCATCATTCCCTATACCAATCTGAAGACAAACGATCATCTCACAAACTTCCTGTAGATATTTTTAAATCAAACAACAAGGCTGGGGACTTGCTCTTCTCTAATACTGTTGGAAAATACTGGAACCTACTTCCCAGTGAACTTCACTACCCTCTATATCACTTTACAAAAGCAAACTAAAAATCTTCCTTAAAACGCACTAGTTGTGCCCCTGTACTAAGCCTGACTAAGAAACTAGCTCTCCTAATCTCACTTCTGCCTATCACCTTCTTCTCATTAATCAAAATCTACTTTCCTTAATTTACAACATAACCTTGTCCTACTATATACTTTTAATTGCATCGACTTCCGCAGTGGTGCAGGAGTAGCGTTGTTGTCTCACAGCAAAAAGCTAAAAAAATAAAATAAATAAATAAAACTAAATAAACAAATACATAAATAAATACGTTTATAACAGTCCATATGTCCACTATGCCATGGAAGGAGAATGTGAGTTGGTATGGTCAACAAATCTTTTCCAGGCATGCATTGAAAATAGATGTGCTGTGTGCTGCACATGAATTACTTTTTCTGCTACTACATCCACAGCAAAATCATGTGTAACTGAATGTAAAGTGATTTCTTTCCAGACATGATGTCAGAGCTTCTTAAGGTGATTTTTTCACAGCCACAAAACCAAGTGTCCCACTTTCTTGCTTCCACCCTGGTAGTCAACTTACCAGACTGCACCACCCTTCTGCGAATTCCTGGATCCGCTACTGCTTTGGGTGTGTGGAAGGTGCCTTGAAACTTTGGAAGTTGGCCCACTTTTATGTCCTTTGAAGGATATAACCCATATAGCTAAGGATACTGCAACAGTGGTCAATATGATGAACGTCCCCTGTTGTTTCTTCAATGAGCAGAGGATGAATCTATCCACATCCTTCTGTAAATATGTTCCTTTATTGCTCCTGTTGTATCATTCACAGACTAGCTACCTTTGGTCTTGATCTGATCAGTATTTGCCACTGTAAAGAATAAATACATAGAAAAATGTCTCCAGGATTAATCAATTTGTCACCAGGATTAATCAATTTGTCACCAGATGCTTGGATGACAGTTTCACCTTTTCATCATTCTTTCTGAGCCAGGTTTGAACCCACCAGTTGAGTTTCCATTCCATATCTGTCCCTTCTAGTTTCACCACCAATATCATATGTGGTTCAGAAGTATAAAGCCTTGCCATTGTGTAAGTAATGTAATGTTATTATCAACATTCAACTGGCGTATTTCACTATTGCTACTTCTTGTTATATGCTTACTATTTGAAGATGCATATCACAAAACTAACCTCTTCTCTTTGCTCATAAAAGCTTCATATTCATTGTATTTTTATTTCTACTGTCTGTGGTGTATTTATTACAAATGTAGATATGTACTCCTATTACAAGCATAGGTGCAGCAACCTAATGTATTTGTGTATTGTTTCTGATTTTCTCTTGGCCTGGGTCATTGCTGTGCAGGTAAAAAGCTTAAAAGAACTCCTCAGCACGCATCACCGTAGGTGGAACTGCTATAAGTAGACTAGTATTATGCAGATGCAACCCTATTTATTTTTACAAAAATAGCACACTTCACCAGATAAGAGACAAAATTATTTGCTAACAACAAATACTATTACTTCTGCATAGCACTGGCTTCCTTATTTGTGTGGTGTTTTTTAAAGTCTGGATATGCTAACTCCACCAGATGGTCTCTGTCTACCTTGAATGTGACAAAGTCATAATTTCCATACTGGTTTGACAATATAGTTTCCACATGAAGCCATGATTACTTTGGTTTGGTAGCTGGCCTTAGTAAAGTGAGTGAACCACTTCTTTGGAAGAATCTTCCAAATGCCATAGATAGATCACTTTAGTGAAAAGTGCCTAATCCAAAAAAAACTAGCAGCTCACACACCCTTAAACACTTTTTTAATATAATATTCAAAGAGACTGCATGACATCTGGGGATGTTATATAAATTCACTTAAATTGTCCGCTGATGGATCAAGATTTGACATTCTGTACATATCCTGTCTACCTTCTTTCTCTACCCTGCAAAGGGAACCTATGATCTCCTCTCGAAGAGCACAGTGCTGTATATCAACACAGACAGAAAAATCTGCCAAAATGCATTTCTAATTCTGTTATCTCCTTCAATACATGGGGAAGTATGTTATCTGAAGAATGTACCTTATTACTTACCTGTAGACATCATCAGTTCCAGGCTATCTCTTCCCTTATAAGTACCAATTTATAATTTTTTCTCCTGGCTTTATGCTACCTTCCTGAGATGGCACCTGTCACAAATTTTCTTTTGTGAAGACTTGATATAAGGTACTCACTGAGCATCTCTTCTTGATCCAGAGCATCCTTACATTTTCCCCTGCTTACATATATTAAGAAAGAGATCTCCATTTGCCCTGACAAAACTGTTAAACCCATTTCCCCCACTTTATGCCTATCTCTAATTTTCTTCCTTGTCTTGTTTTCAGCCATCTCACCATTATAGCTTTTCCTTTTGTAACATCGTAGATAATGTCCTCTACCCCCTTCTTTTTTATCATCATTCTGTATGTTTCTCTTCTGAGATCACACTGCTGTTACTATCAGCCCCAGTGAACCAAGATAGCATTATCTCCCTCCTATACCTATCTTCTTTATGGATATCTCTACCGATGACCACACTACTGTTTTCACACATTTTCCATATCACTACAGTATTGTCCACTCTGATTTGAAGGTGCCTTAGCTGAAGATTGTCTTAAAATGATACCAAGGCCTCAAACTTCTATAATCTCCTTCTGACTGATATGAAGGGACCTTTCTTCTTGAGACCAGTCTCCTGAAGCATAATCTAAAATAATTCTTAGGTATTTAATTCTGGATGAATGAAGTAAGGGTATTCTTGCTGGATGGGTTTGGAGCCGACTCGGCCAATACTAAAGCTCAAGAGCTTTTACTGGCTTGAGACTAACCCCTATCCCATGGTGCCTCATGGCAATTCCCCAGATCTTGTTTGCAAGAAAGTAAATAGGTACATAATAGTCAGTTACTATGAATAACTATGGCCATACCAACAAAATACTCTGTATTACTATCCATGCAGGTGGATGGACAACTACAACCAGGTCAGACAGCATAATGTATAGTCCACCAGTTCCTCCAGGAAACAGGAAGGGGGAAGGAGGGTGGGATGCAAGAATGTAGGTGAGATGGACTACAAACATGGAATGTTATGGTAAGTACATAATTTCTTTATGTTATGTAGTTCTATCTCACTGTAATTCCTGCTGGATGGGACAGCATCCCTAGCACCTTTATCCCGGGTGGCTCAAGCGAAGAGACTTCAGCACAGTGGACCCAAAAGATGACCTCTCCCAGAAGGCCAAATCCAATTTGTAATGAGTGACAAAGGTATGAGGTCTTGCCCAAGTAGCTGCTGCACAAATGGTATCAATTGGGAGTTTAGATCTAAAGGCATATAAAGTAGATACTGTTCTGGTTGAATGGCCTTTTACTTTGGCTGGTAATTGTTTGCCAGCAGCTTTGTAAGCAAAGGAAATGCAGTCTGAAAGCCATTTAGACAAGGTGACCTTAGAAACAGGCAAACCTTTATTTTTGTCTGAAAAGGAAACAAATAATTGGTCAGATTTCCGAAATTCTTTAGTCCTGTGCAGGTAAAACCTGAGAATTCTGTGGACATACAATTGATGTAGTCTGTATTCTGATTTATTAGAATGATTTGGGAAGAAAACTGGTAGTCCAGTAGTTGAGTTGAGATTATGCTCTGAACATACCTTAGGAAGAAAGGAAGGATTTGTTCTAAGCGAGACTCTATCCTTATGGAACACAATGTAAGGAGGTCAAATGGTGAGGGCTTGCAATTCAGATACTCTCCTGGCCGACGTTGTAGCAACTAGGAACAATGTCTTCCAAGACAATAATTTCAGATCCGATGAAGAAGAGGGTTCAAAGGGCAGAGAAATGAAAGCTGTAATAAGTAGGTTTAAGTCCCAGGGCTCCGATGGTTGCCCGATTGGAGGCCTGAGAAGGAGGACTCCTTTCAGAAAGGTTTTGCATAAAGAGTGAGACATGATTGGGTTTTCCATGAAGCCAAAATGATAATTAGAGGTGGCAGCTAACTGAACTCTGATAGTAGCAGCTGCAGCTCCTTCATGAAAATAGATGACAGGAAGGACAGGATAGACTCAATAGGAGCTGAGTAGGGATATATGCCTTGGTTTGCTGCCCAAATGGATAACCTTTTCCATTTACTGGAATATAATTTCCTGGTGGAAGGTTTGAGTGAAGAAATCAGAATGTGTTTGACTGAAGGGGAAAGGAAAATACACCTGGCTATTCATGAAACTGGAGCAGCCATGTTGTCAATTTCCAGGTTTGGATAGTAGGGTGGAACTGCCCTGATTGATGAATTAGGAGGTCTGGAAATGGTTCCAGAATCCATGGTTCCTCCAATAGATAGGGCCACAGGAAGGGGAACCCGACTTGGCGAGGCCAGCAAGGAGCAATGAGGATCAGGGTACTCTTCAACCGTTTTGCTTTCTGAATTACTTTTGGAATGAGAGGAAAGGGTGGAAAAGCATAAAGGAGTCCCGGAGGCCAATTGTGGACCAGAGCATCCCTGGGTGACATCCCCGAATGGGGAATTAGGGAAAAGTAGTTGCTGCATTTGGTGTTCATGTATGTAGTGAATAGGTCACAGCAAGGCTGGCCCCATTTGTGAAAAATCTCTTCCGCAACTTCTGAATTCAGGGACCACTCATGAGGCATCAGAATTGCACGACTGAGTTTGTCTGCTATCACACTGGAGTTCCCCAGGATGTGCATTGCTACCAGAAAACATTGAGAGTCCATCGCCCATTTCCACACTCTTAAAGCCTCCCAACACAGTGGGTAAGATTTGGTTCCCCCTTGCTTGTTTATGCACCACACTACAGACATGTTGTCTGATTGAATCGCAATTGTCCCAGTGGGAAGAGAACTGTGAAGTGCTTGCAACGCATATAGCACCACTCTCATTTCCAGAACATTTATGTGCAAGTGGTTCTCATGATCTTGCCAAGTACCTTGGACTGTCATTCCCAGATAATGCCCCCCCCCCAATCTGGGAGGCATCCATGGTCAAGACTGCATTTTCTTGAGGGGGAGCAAGAGGGCGACCTAGATGAAGTTGATCCGTATGTAACCACCATGTTAGATCCTTCTTGCAGGAGTTTGTGATGAGTATTTGGTGAGACAGGGGGAGATCTTGCATTGACCACTGGGCAAATAGTAGCCACTGAAGTGCCGTGATGTGCAGATGGGCTAGGGGAACTAAGAGGATGGTGGAAGCCATAGTCCCTAGGACCTGAAGTACTATCCTGGCCTGTACTTTGTCTCTCTTCAGCAAGAATCTGACTTGGTTGTGTAATGATTCTATTCTTTCTGGTGTCAGATTTGCTGTCATGGTGATTGAGGCTATCTCTGAGCCTAAGAATACAATGCGCTGAGATGGAGATAAGGCAGATTTTTTTAGGTTTACTGTAATGAATAATCTGGCGCACAAGGACAGTCTCGTCCCTGGTTCTGATTAGTTGGTGCTTGGTGGCAGCAGTGAGGAGCCAGTCATCTAGGTACAGAAAAACTTGGAATCCTTGATGTCTCAGGTGAGCCGTTACCACTGCCATGCATTTGGTGAACACTCTGGGGGCTGTATTGAGGCCAAAGGGCAGTGTTCGAAACTGAAAATGAATGGCTCCCAACAGAAAGTGTAGGTGTCTTTTAGAGCACCTGTCCATTTTGATGTGGTAGTACACGTCCTGAAGATCTATTGAGCACATCCAATTGTCTTTTCTGATGAAGGGAAATATCAACTGCAGAGGGATCATTCAGAACTTTGATTTCTTTACAGACTTGTTGAGTTTGCTGAGATCTAGAACTGACCTCCAGTCTCCTGTCTTTTTTGGAACTAAAAAGAATTGTGAGTAAGTTCCGGATCCTATTTGCTCTGTGGGGACTTCTTGGATGACTCTTTTTTGCAGCCATGAGATGACCTCTGATGTTGCACGGTCTAATTGAATGGATGGCATGTCTGGTAGAGACCAGTTTACTGGGGGATTGGAAACAAAGGGAATGAGGTAGCCTCTGGATATTATGGTTTGTACCCAACGATCTTGGGAAATTTGTAGCCAGGTGCTTGGGTACAGTGAAAGACGACCCCCGACTGCCTCCAGAGATGGACAGTCAGGCAACCCCTTGGGGGCGATGGAAGGGACGATCAGAGAAAGTATCTCTATCTCCCTGATGTTGCAGACCTCTTCTGCCACGAGGGTGGCATCTTCCATTATATCCACCCCCTCTGCCTCTAGGGGAGGGTTGACTGTGTGCCTGAGGGGAACATTTTTGGGATTTATGGAACCACATTTTCCCTCCTGTATGACCCTAGGGATAGGGTCTAGAAGGAAGGGAGAAATGGGCTCTGACAGCAGATAAGGTTTTCCCTTCCTGCTCGCACCTGGCCAAAGTCTCTTTTACCTGCGGTCCAAAAAGAGTTAAACCATCAAAGGGAATGTTGGTAAAGGAAGACTTAAAGGATTCCGTGAAGTTACATGGACACATCCAGGAATATCTCTTAAGAGAAATTCCTGCTGCGGCTGCCCTGCTCACTCCATCCAGTGCATAGGAAATCAGCCTCATGGAGGAGTTAGCTATAGATGTAAGGGTGGAGAGCTGCGCAGATATTTTATTCATGGATCCCAAAGCTACTGAATCCTGAAGGGTGTCTCCCAACTCCTTCAGGAGATCCCTTTGAAGTCTAGTAAAATGGGACAGGTAATTCAATGATCTTAAGGTAAATGCTGCTGAAGAGAAGGTATGCTTTCCATACCTATCCATCGTCCTGGACTCCTTATTAGGAGGATGGATATTAGAAGATGTCTCGGACAACTCATTCTTCATGGCTGCTGCTACCACCATAGCATCAACAGGAACTCCCTTAGAAAAAAAAGCTTATCTTCCAGAGCAGTCATAAATTTGTTTGGCCTCCTCAGGACAGGCTCTACTGTGTCCGGGGAGGTCCAGGCTTTCCGGGATATGACCCCCAAGAGCTAGTCATAAGGCGGTGTCACCCAGAAGGTGGAAGGTCTAGAACCAAAGGCCTCAAGATACACTGCTTCATCCTCAGTAGGGCTAGAGGTCTTCCAATCACCCCTCTAAGGATTTCAAGGATGTCAGAAAAGGAGACCTACACCAAGTGTAGTAATGCCATCAAGGATGGAAATAATGATGTTCCAGTGGTGGAAGGGTCTCCATCTCCACTGGGCATTAATGCTTACATATGTACTACCTACTCTTCAGTATTGAAAGGCTTACATTAGTCTGGAAGCTAATGGAAAGAAAGTTTCATTTTGTAGTAGTTTGAAAAGTTGTGATCTGACAAAGAGGTCCACCTTTTTTGACATGAAGCCAGTTTGCTTTTTGTAGTATTTTACAATGGTGTTATTCTTTTGATGAGGGTGTGATGAACCTGTATATTTTATTGGTGAATATTTGAATGAGAGGGTGATTTCATTTTGAGGCAGTAAGTGAAGGTTGCATTCTAGATGGGTAGTAAAATGTCTTTTCCTAAGTATCCAGTTGGCCACCATCTAACAATAAAACACACTGCGCTACCTCAAACCCACCCAGATGGGGGTCTACACCTCCCATCCCCCCAGTGTGGAGGACTGAGACCCCCACACCTCCCCTAACTAATTATACCAACTCTGGGATCACACTACAGTGGGGAAAAGGGCAAATTTCCCCTTGATGGCCACCTGGATATTTACCCTGTGAAATCCTTTGGCATTGTTTTTGTTAAATTCAAGTTTCGGCGATGTCATCTCGGCAATGTCATTTTCGGTAATGTGGGTTTTGGTTCATTTGAAGTAGACCCATATATATATATATATATATATATATATATATATATATATATATATATATATATATATATATATATATATATATATATATATATATATATATATATATATATATATATATATATATGTATATATATATATATATATATATATATATATATATATATATATACATATATGTAAGAAGTTATGTACCTACCATAATGTTCCATGTTAGTTGTCTTCTTCTCGCCTTCTTTCTTGCTAGTTGGGTTCGGAGCTGACCCTCGGCTCTGACTCGGCCATTTTCTAAAGCTCGAGAGCTACTTTCTGGCTCGAGGCCTCTCTATATCCCACAATGCCTGGAGCTAGACCCTCAGATCTCGTTTGGAAAACCTAACACCAAAATAATACAAGAGGACAACTGTCCCAAAAAGCAAGACTTCAGCTAGAGGGCTGAAGAAAAAAGTAGAGGACATAAAACGGTAAAGACTCAGCCAGTGACAAGACTCATAGGAAGACTCTTCTCGGTCCATCTAGGCTAGGGGGATGGAGGGTGGGACGCAAAAAAGAAGGCGAGAAGAAGACAACTAACATGGAACGTTATGGTAGGTACATAACTTCTTAATGTTAAATTGTCTCTCTCGCCTTCATTCTTGCTGGTTAGGACAGCGTCCCTAGCACCTTAGTCCTGGGTGGCTCATCGGAACAGACTCTTGTGCACAGTGGAACCAAAATCAGCTCTACTCCTAGAGGCCACATCCAATTTATAATGTGAAATGAAGGTATGAGGGGTGGCCCATGTGGCTGCTGCACAAATGGCTTCCATTGGTAGTCTTGCTTGAAAGGCTACCAACGTAGCTAAAGCCCTAGTAGAGTGGCCTTTAGGTTTAGCAGGGAGTTCTTTATGCCGCAACTGTTAAATAAGGGTAATAATAGAGGACAACCACCTGGATAAGGTTACTTTATTCACTGGTCGACCCTGCTTACCCTCCGCATAGGACAGGAAGAGTTGGTCTGATTTCCTTATTTGCTCAGTCCTATGCAAACAGAAACATAATTGCGTATGAACGTCCAGCTGGTGTAATTTGTGTTCAGCTTTGTTGGAATAATTTGGAAAAAAGACTGGCAGATCGATGGATTGATTCAAATTGTTCTCGGAGGGGATCTTAGGAAGGAACAAAGGATTAGTCCTGAGTGAAACTCTATCCTTATGGAAAACTAGATAAGGAGGACGAACACAAAGGGCTTGAAGTTCAGAAACTCTCCTCGCTGAAGTAATGGCCACCAAAAAGAGGGTTTTCCAAGTAAGCAATTTCAAGGAACAGGAAGCTGCCAGTTCAAAGGGAGGAAGTATCAAGGAAGCTAGGATCAAATTTAAGTCCCACGGAGGCGGGGGATCTTTCACTGGAGGCCTGAGCAAGATTGTTCCTTTCAGAAAGGCTTTGCAAAGCTTATGGGACATGATGCTGGATTCTGACAGGCCCATATGGAAATTAGAGATTGTCGCTAATTGAACTCTAATGGTGGCTGACGAGGAGCCCGCTTGAAAAAGTTCTGCTAAGAAGTTCAGAACGTTATGGACAGGGGCTGTGAAGGGATCTATATTTCTAGCCTCTGCCCAGAAAGAGAAATGTTTCCACTTACTAGCATAAGTCTTCCTGGTTGTAGGTTTGTGCGAGGAAAGGATACTCTCACGCACTGAATTGGAAATACTGGGAAGCCTGGCTAAGGTTGGAAGTGGAGCAACCAAGCAGTGAGGTTGAGAGACTGAAGAGACTGATGCAGCCTGCCTGACTGATGGATCAGGAGGTCTGGAATTGGGTCCAGATTCCAAGGCTGCTCTAAAAGGTGACGATGCAGGAATGGGAACCAGATTTGTCGAGGCCAGTAGGGGGCAATGAGGATCATCCTGCAACCCAGCACGGTAGCTTTCTGAATTAGTTTGGGAATTAGTGGAAAGGGTGGGAATGCATACAGAAGTCCCTAGGGCCAATCGTGAACTAGAGTGTCTCTGGGGGAGTGTCTGGAAAGAGGGAAGAGAGTGAAGAAACTGTCGCACTTGCTGTTGAGAGGAGTTGCGAAAAGGTCGCAGCAAGGCTGGCCCCATTTGCGGAAGATTCTGTCCGCTACTGTCCGGTTGAGAGACCACTCGTGAGGCATGAGAATAGCTCTGCTTAGCCTGTCCGCTATGATGTTGGACTTCCCAGGGATGTGCGTTACCATCAGAAACCGTTGAAAGAAGATCGCTCACTGCTATAGTCTGAGTGCTTCTCAACATAAGGGATATGATTTGGTTCCGCCCTGCTTGTTGATGTACCACACTACAGACATATTGTCTGTCTGAATTGCAATGGTCCCAGTGGGTAGACAGTTCTGAAGAGCTTGCAACGCTAAAAGCACCGCCCTCATCTCCAAGATGTTTATGTGCAAGTGGTACTCGTGGGGTTGCGAGGTGCCCTGGACAGTCCTGCCCTGAAAATGCCCCCCCACCCGATCAGGGAGGCATCCGTGGTCACTGTGGCAACTGGAGGAGGAAGGACAAATGGTCTGCCCTGGGGTACTGATGGAGAGTCCATCCACCAAGCCAAGTGGTCTTTGCATGACTGTGTGATTATTATCTTGTGAGACAAAGGAAGTTGTTGAAAGGACCATTGGGTGAAAAGCATCCACTGGAGAATCCTCATGTGAAAATGAGCCAGGGGAACTAATATGATTGCTGCTGCCATGACACCTAAGGTTTTTAGGACAAATCTGTCCTGAATCTTTCTGCATCCTAATAATACCTGTACATGTCAGCGAATGTCTGCCACTCTGTCTACTGGAAGCCTTGCAGACAGATCTTTCGTATTTAATCTTCCGCCTATAAAGGTTAAGGACTGACAAGGTGACAATGCAGACTTTTCAAAATTTATTGAGATACCTAGGTTGGAGAATGTTTGGATGGTATAATCCCTGGCTCTTAGCAATTGATGTCTGGTGGTAGCAGTAAGGAGCCAGTCATCTAGATATGGAAACACCTGGAATCCTTGCCGTCTTAGGTGAGTGGTAACCACTGCCATGCATTTGGTGAACACCCTGGGGGCTGTGGTGAGACCAAAGGGCAGGACTCTGAACTGGTAATGACTGTCTCCCAGCCAGAAGTGGAGAAACCTTCTGGAACGCCTGTCCATTTTGATGTGGTATTATGCATCCTGAAGATCTATGAAGCACATCCAATTGTCGTGACCCAAAAAGGGTAGAATGGACTGAAGTGTGATCATCTGGAACTTCGTTCTTTGAACAAACTTGTTTAGTCTGTTGAGATCCAAAATGGGTCTCCAGTCCCCTGTCTTCTTTGGTACCAAAAAGAACTTTGAGTAAATTCCGGATCCTTGCTGGTCTGCTGGGACTTGTTGGATGGCCTGTTTTTTTAGCAGTCTTGAAATTTCTTGTACTGCCTGTTCCCTTAGACTGGGTGGAACATCTGGGATGGGGTTGTTTGATTTTAAGGGAGTGTGGACAAATGGGATTTTGTAACCTCCGGATATGATAGACTGTACCCATCTGTCTCGAGTGATGAGATGCCAGGCTTCTGGGTACAGAGACAATCTTCCCCCGACAGCCTCTGAAGGCGGACAGCCAGGCAGCCCCTCAGGGGTGCTGGAAGGGCTTGAAGGAGAAAGATTCTCTGCTGCCCTGATTCTGCGGACCCCCTCTGCCCTGCGGGTGGCATCTATTGTTGTTCCCTCCTCTGCCTCTGGAGGGAAACTTGCCACGTGTGTCAGGCATGGCTCCCTGGGGTTTCTGGAACCACATCTTCCCACTCTTCTGACCCTTAGGGTATGGTCTAGAGGGAGAGGAAAAACAGACTCCAACGACAGAGAGAGTCTTGCCTTCTTGCTCACACCTGGTAAGTGTATCTTTCACCTGAGGTCCAAACAGAGCCGAACCATCAAAAGGGGTGTTGGTAAAAGACGCCTTGAAGGGATCAGCGCAGTTACATAACAGCATCCAGGCATGCCTTCTCAAAGCCATGCCTGTGCCTACGGCTCTACTCGCCCCATCAGCCGCATACGAAATGAGCCGCATGGAGGAGTTAACGATAGAATTAAGAGTCACCAGCTGGGAGTTTAGCTTGTCTTGAGCCCCTGCAGCTGATGGATCTTGCAGGGTATCTCCTAGCTCCTTGAGGAGATCCCTCTGAAGATGGGTAAAGTGGCACAAATAATTCAGCGACTGCATGGAGAAGGTCGCTGAGGAAAACATCCACTTCCCATATCTATCCATTGTCCTAGACTCTTTGTTAGGGAGATGGACAGGTACAGAAGTGTCAGCCAACTCCTTTTTTGTGGCAGCTGCTACCACCATGGCATCAACGGGGACACCCTTTGTCAGAAACTGTTTATCTTGGGGGGCCGTGATAAACTTAGTGGGCCTGCGAGGGGTTGGTTCCAGTGTGTCTGGAGCTGACCACGCCTTCCGAGCCACCACTTACATTAATGGATTGAAAGGCAGAGACACCCAGGAGGTGGAGGGGTGAGAACCAAATGCATCCAAGTAAACCGACTCATCCTCAGAAGGGTTAAGGGCAGACCAGTTCCCCCTCTGCTTAAGGATCTTAAGGATGTCTGAGAAAGAGACATCTTCAGAGGGGGATCTTGGGGACCCTTCCAAATCCTCCAAGTCAGTATCTGATGTGACTGACTCTGGGGAGTCAACATGTTTCCTCTTACATTTCCTCTTTCGAGGGGGATCCTCTGAAATCTCAGGGGAGGCATCGGAAGAGGAAGATACACCCAGTGGGGTGACCTGAAGCCTTTGATCCCCTCGCTTGGGGTCTGGAGGAGGGGCAGAGACCGAAGCAGGCACCCTGGGGGGAGGAGCTAAAGGGGCTGATTGAGGTGCAGACTCAGAAGTCAGCACGCTCCTCATGGCCTCGAAGGCGCCCCTGTCTGGCACAGAAGATGGCCCCTGCTCTGAGAACACGGGAATCTTCTCTGGCACTGAAAGGGATGGGTCCGAGGCCTATGTAGGAGCCGAGCTTACCTGCGCCGAGGCTCTGAGAGGGAGAATGGGGTCGGACAAGGGTCCGATGCCACTCACCTCCTCGGAGCCGACGAGGGAGTCTCAGTGCCCAGATCCATCCAAGGATGGAACCATTGAAGAAATTGGAGCTGACAAAGGAGCTGAAAGGGGAAGTATCGATGCTGACGTTTGCAGGATCTGAGCCCCAACCAGCTCCGGCTCCGAACTGACAGGAGGAGTCGGAGGAGGAACTACTTCAGAAAAGGGAGCAGCCACAGCCTGATGAGGAGGGCTAGTTAACATTTTAGCCAGGGCCTGTGATTTGAGGAGTCTACTAACCACTCTCTCCAAGTCATGATCAGACAGCCACGAGGACCGAGAAGAGTGGGACCTATGGCTCCATTCAGACTGTAGCAAAGGTGATCCTGGAGCCGAGCGAATTGACTCCAGGGATGGTGATCTGGATCGCTTACAGCTCCCTGACGGCTCCGACACCAAGGTCAGAGCCGAGAGAGATTTTGATACTTTGGTCCTGGCCGGAACCAAAATTGAAGCAGAAGCTCCACCTGGCGACGGCTCTATACTGGGAGCCGACGGCATTGGTGGGCTTAAGGGTTTTAGCTGGCTGAGACTTTGCCAGAGATGCCTTGGTTTTTAGCAAACCCCTGAGAATTAACTTGTTCCTATGCTCCTGCAGGACTCTCGGACTAAAGGCATGACATACCGAGCAAGAGTCCTGCAGGTGTAGGGAACCCAAACAATAAACACAAGAAGTGTGACCGTCTGTCAGAGACATTTTCTGACAGCACGAGTCACACTTCTTGAACCCTGATACCTTGGTATCCTTTGACATGTTATAAATAAAAGGAATACCGATTGATGAAAATTTAGACTAGTGCAAAAAAACACACACACACTCACACGCACACACTAGTCCCACACCTTCATACAAAAATTTTAGGTAACTATACTAACAGAAACTAAGAGACTATGATCTTAGACTACAAAGGCTAAACACTACTTCCTACTGCAAACAATATGAAAGGGAAGGGGATAGCCTCTAACTTAAATGGCCTACTAAGGGAGATAGAGGGGGAGGGGGGAAACTCTCTAAGTAAAAATGAGTTTCCTAAGGGTCAGAAAACACAGGGAAACAAAGACTAGTCTACAGTACTACTCTGATTTAACAAAAGATTCGAAAAATATAAACTAACAGTTTAACTACTAAAAATACAAAAGATCAATACGACCTGAGCCAGTAAAGCGCAACCTCGTGGCAGAAGCGGCAAACGAGATCTGGGGGTCTAGCACCAGGCATTGTGGGATATAGGGAGGCCTCGAGCCAGGAAGTAGCTCTTGAGCTTTAGAAAATGGCCGATTCGGAGCCGAGGGTCATCTCTGAACCCAAACAGCAAGAATGAAGGCGAGAGAGACAACTTAACATTGAACGTTTATGCTTCAGATTGGATAGTGGAGGGAGGGAGGGAGAGAGAGAGACAGGAAATAATTATCTGCCTGTATACTTTACTCAGATTTGTGTAACATCACTGAACAGCACATTCATCAACCTACTTATTAATGAAAAAAAATGTTGAGAACACCACTCACCAGAATGGATATTATTTAAAAAGCAGACAGATTTTACACACAGCACATTAATATCTATTACTGTAGTCATTGTACAACTGCACAACCTGACTGATGCAAGTGTTTGTAATTATTTTTCTACATACTGTGGTCTGCATGACCTCCTAGCTGCATGCATGTTTGTTGATGCACTAAATAAACACCATATTTAACCTACAGACCCAGAGTAACAATGAGTTTAGTTACAGACAGCATGCTCTGCATGTTATGCACAATAAGAAGTGAAGCATCTTTACATGGGGAGATTTGCCTCTCACACTACCCCGTGTAGAGGGCTTTGTCCCTATACATCTTTACACATCTAACCCCAGGATTGTAAAAGTCTACAAACATTGAACCACTAACAGTCTGCTGTCAAAAAACACACCGGCAGTGCTTACAGCCTGCACACATGCAGCCAAGTTGTCAGCCATTGCTAAAGGTTGAAGTCTTAGATCAGAATCCTTCCATGATTTATTAGTGATTTATTAACAATAGGTGCTGTGGTAGTGTTGTCGCCTCACAGTAAGACGTTGTCTGGTTCGATTCTCAGCTAGAGCGTCTTCTGCGTGGAGACATGCATGAATGGGCGTACCCTCATTGAAGGTTGTGTTTCAGGGCTGGTAACTCGGCACGTAAAAATCAACTACCAATCATTAGCAGACCGGAGTTCCGCTGTGGCGACCCCTAACCGGGAAAAAGCCGAAAGAAAGAGCATGGCTTTGCAAAATTAAAATTAAAACTAGGACAAGATAAGGATGCTACATGTCTATGTAGCTTTTAATCTGTATCTGGAAACTCTTTTTCCAGTTGTTCCAAAACAATTGCATCATATTCCTAGCTGTACACAATTTAGAAATCAAATAATAGCTTTTGCTGATGATATTATGATATGCTTATCTCAACCAATAATTGATAACACTGCTATACTTTATCAATAATGACTCAGTGGAATTTTCGGACTTCAAATTAAGTCTAGGTGAGCTGTTGTTCTGCTGACAAGAGTGTCAATTCTACAGATTCCACTCTATTGAACTAGTCAGCTCTTTGAGATATTTGTGAATAAAATGTCAGCAGAAAAATAACTTCACAGACAATGACAAATGCATACACAAGTATATATATATATATATATATATATATATATATATATATATACACACACACACACACACACACACACACACACACACACACACACACACACACACACACACACACACACACACAAGCAAACATGGTGCTTCTGCATATTCATCCCCTAGTAATGTGTCTGGCTTGCTTTAAACAAGCACACACTCATCCAAGGATTCAGAAACAACCCCATCATTCACATTACGAACTGCAGTAAAAAGTCCCTATTTACACAATGTGGTACCAGCATATTCAGAGAGATGTTTAGCCAAAAAGTGGAAACCGTCAGTATTGGTTAATTTGCATGTCTCTGAATCACTGTTAACTACTACAGGGACAGATTACCACTTTCCTGCAGCTTATGCATGATGTTAGCATAGGCAACCCTCATTTACTCTCCTACACATAATACACACACATTCAAATACACACACACACACACACACACACACACACACACACACACACACACACACACACACACACATATACAGTATACCCCATACTTACCCCTATGTTGCCAGAGTTTCCCTGATGTCTCCTTTTCCCTGCCTTTATA
Organism: Protopterus annectens; assembly: GCF_019279795.1. Taxonomy (NCBI): domain Eukaryota; kingdom Metazoa; phylum Chordata; order Ceratodontiformes; family Protopteridae; genus Protopterus; species Protopterus annectens. Next base: position 1,290,136,311 of record NC_056735.1, read on the forward strand.
AAACAAGAATAATTACATTCAGTTTTAATACATGACATTAGTGTTTTACACTTCATATCCTTCAGTAAATGCATGGTAGTGCAAAAGCTGTTATAGTAGTAACTAAGTTGTAGGAGAAACAATTAAAAACCGTCCACGATTTTGTCTCACCATTATTTTGGCTTTGCCTTTATTTCTTGAGCAAAAAAATTGTTTCCTGTCTCTGTCCTGTAAAAGCTGATACAGAGGTTGAATCATGCCTGAGATCCTCATTATACGTTAAAAAAAAAAACCTGTTTTACTAACTTATCAGTTACTGCAGTCGGTTAATGCTGAGGTTTCCCATGGCAAGAGAATTAGGTTTCAAATACATTTTCACAGCTTTGTATTTGACTTTTTCTAAAGTCCTATTGCTTTTATACATGATATAACGGGTGTCTAGTGGTGACGCAATTGACTAACATCCACAACAGGAGGGTACAGGGTTGGAATCCCTTTTAGTGTCTTTTATGCACATTACTTATAGTATCCCTGGTGTCTAGGTTCATAGGATGATACTAGACTATTGGCCTGGCCGCCCTTATAAGCCTAGGCAAGAATTTTGCCCATGTTCCCACAAAGTCAGCAACAGTTTCCCCTGTCCAGCAAGGACACAGGTGGGATCCCAGGGGGTGTATTTTCTGTTTCCCTTCCAGTCATCCAGGTTCCTCTTAAAGAGGCTAGAGAGGTACTCTACCTAACATGGAGAGGGAGTCTATTCCACAGATGGGGGGAGTCTCTGGGACACAAATCTATCCCGCCAACAAGTTCTATTAGTGTCACAGACCAGGTTTAGGCCTTGCATGTGAGTTGCCCGAGTGGACCACATTTTTATTTAATTAAGTGCCTTTAAAGTACATTATACAGAGTATCCCTGGTGTCTGGTGTTTTCCCTGACACATGTCTTCAGAGTTCTTGTGGGTGTCTAGTAATTCCCCCTTAATCCGTGTTATGATAAAGTACTGTTAAACACAAGATGTAAGAGTTTTTCTTGGTGTCTAATTGTTCCCCTCACCCATGCTATGTGTTAGTGCTTTTAAGGCATGATGATAAAGGTTTTCCCTGGTGTGTATTGTTTCCCCATCCCACATCTTTAGAGTTATCATTGGTGGCTAGTGGTCCCCCAGACCCAGTGTTTCAGGCTTTGCTCATTAGTCTAGGGGTGTGTGTAAGTATGACAGCCACCCTAGCCCCCCCCCCCCCCCCACACACACACACACACACACTCGCCCACACATATACACACATACACCTAACCTTAACCCCTCACTATCTTCACTAATGCGACATCCCATACTGACACACACAATCACAAATGTAGCCCCCTCACATGCACACACTCACCACCCAACACTACCTGAGCACTAAACTTCCCAGCACTTACCTCTACTTTGATGGATGCACAAGATCTTTTGGCTGTTTTCATTACTGCAAGCAGCCAGGAGAAACTGTGTTAAGTTACATGGCTTGGCTGTCTAACTGCCTTACCACAGATAGCTCTGAAAAAGTGCACATTACTAATTAGCATACGTCTCTCCCCCAGAATGCCTCATTAGCATTTAGCATGGTTGTAGAGACAGCCACTATGGTGCTGCATGTCTTCATGCAACTCAACTGTGGTATGGCTGTTCCTTAATTCCAAAAATTCTCTCCTACCGATTGTTTAGCTGTGATTGAGTGACAAAGTGTCTGGGTATCTACAGATTGATTGCTTACACAGTATTCCTCAAACCCCACTGTTCAAAACCGTCTCAGCAAAGTGGGCAACATTATTAAAAAAATGTATTTGAAGAGACTGCCTCATTGTCAGTTTAGTCGCACAAACTGTCTAGACTGGCACCTATAACATCTCACTCACTGGTGGCACTGGAGAGAATCAGCATGTGACATGCTTAAAATATGTCACATGATAAAGGGCTTAGACATAGATACAGGCTTGTAATGCTGACTGGCTACATTACAGTACTATTTCTGGCTCTGATTTCAGATATTTTTAATTATCTACAAATTATTCAGTCAATTTTACTGAACTGTGCACCCAGTTAAAAATGCATAAGCTTTTTTAGCCCTTTTTTCACTGTAAAAATAAGCCAAATCATCCTGGCACCTGATGCAGTTGCATTGCAATTGTGTTTTTTTTTTTTTTTTGAGACAGAGCGTCACTCACAATTAAAGGGTTAAACAGCACTGTATAAACTTTTTACTATAATCCATAGTGTATAAACTTTTTACTATAGTCCATAGTGCCCTATTTTTAAGTAGTTTGATGCCACTCATATAGACTCCGGTATGTTGACATCCCAGTTATGGTTCTGAATGTGCAATGCTTTTGTAAGTGCGATACTATTCAGGCAAAGCTACTCTACTGGATTATAAATTCAGAAAGCTTTTTAAATTGACTTTTAACACTAGTGGTCATTACTCTCCATTTTTAATAGTCACCCCCTTTTGTTCTATTTCCCTTGTTGCCCATAAAACATATATTTGCCCTAAAATCTTTTATTTCACTGTGTTGACTTTAATAATAGGGATGACATTTTTTTGTTAGTTAACTATGTACAAGTTAGGTTAAGTGCTTGCTAATAAAATGCTTAACCCTATCAACGGATGCTGTTTCCTCTTAAGGTGAGGGGCACACCAGTCCTCTCCTAACTTAACAAAGTTGTGAGTTTTGTGTCAGTTGTTTAACTATATGCCGAACACTGTGGTACAGAGCAATCTAGGCACTGCATTGCTACAGGTAGCACTCAGAGGACTATTACCTTGTTTACTCTTTATGGTCCTATCCTAATTTTGCATCCACATTGTACAGTACTCATCACTTTAGGAGCCAAATTATTTGTCTCCAGTGGAAAAAAAAACATCCAACTTCCATCCATTTTCAGCTGATGCCATTATCTTAATTATTGAAGTAGTGTCCCTTACGACTGTGTACCAGACAGGTATGGAGGTCCCACTAGCCTCGCCTTGTTCTGTCCTTTAAAAAAGGGGGCAGTACTGGGGACGCTAAAAGTAGGAGTAATAAGAGCAGAAAACAAATGATCACTGGAAGGTATACAATGGAAAGCAAAAAGAAAAAAAAATTAGAATTAAAAAAACAAAACAAACAAAAAAAAAAAACAGAAGTTGTTTCCCTCTTCTCCAGAGTGTACCGCCAACTTCAAGTGTGTGTGTGTGTGTGTGTGTGTGTGTGTGTGTGTGTGTGTGTGTGTCTTTTTCTCTAATGTGGGTCTTGTAAATGGAGTTTCTCAGCATCTTCTTTAGTTTACTGCCTCTTTAGAAGTGTCCATTTGTTTTATTACATGATGTTTTGAAGGATCAGGATGGTCAAGGGTACCTGAAGAGCCTGAACAAGATGGCCATGACCATTTTAACTGGCTGCCACAGAGTTCATTGAGCTTTGACTGAAATTTATTTTGCAGCACTAAAATGAAAAATATTTGGTTAAATGCTACAGTGCTTGACTAACTGCAGGGTGATGTGCTGCATTAGTGTAAGTGAATTGATATGGCTCATTCACTTATAATTACTACTTTAGTGCTGTCTCTGTTTCTGCTGAGATCATCAGTCAATGGGGTAAGGGAATTTCTCTTTTCCACCAGTGTTGTGTAGTCTCAGAGTTGGTAAATATAAGTAACAGGCGGTGTTAGGGTACAGTCACCCATGTTGAGGAGCAGGGGGTTTACCCTCCTGTAAAAACACTGATTTTGATGTTTTTCACTTTTATTAAAGTGTTTTGGTGAGTTCAGCGAAACCCTATATTTCTAATGTTTTGCTGTTTAGTGTTTCAGTGTTTGAATAAGTCTGACTCAAACAGTTGATATAGATCATTCTAAATGGCCATCAGTATTTATTATTTATTTTATTTTACATTTGTTAACCGGGCTAGTCTAGCTGGATACATATCCTTTTTCAGTAGAGGCCCGAGGAGAAAAGCTCCAACATAATGGTTAAAACAAGTTGAAAATACAAGTTATAAAAAAAATACAAGTTATAAAAAAGGGTACATGTTACATTTACAAGATGAGAAAAAATTTCATAGATGTTATATAAGACAAAAGAACAAACAGCAGGTAATACATAGCAGTGATTTCTTATATACTAATAGTATATAGACTAGTTCAAGAATCACCCGTTTACAATTAGGGTTGAGAGATTTTAAAGATCTGCATAGGGAACATGGACTAAGGAGATATGGGACTAGATGGGTTTGATATATGTAGTTAGTCAGGTTCAGGACATGGGCATAGCCATTGTGTCTTGAGATATTCTTTCAGGTTGTTTATGAACTGATTGTGCGAGGTTGTAATTCTAAGGTAGTTTGGCAGGGAGTTCCACGGCTTGCCAATGGAGTTGGCAAAGAGAGCATCACCGCCCGAGTTCTTAGCTTTAATGGTTAGGATCTGGGTTCTGTTGGATGATCGAAGACTATTAAGGTTAGTGTATGGGGTCAGAATGCTACACAGTGAGGGAGTTCTATCTGGTTGGTTAATTATTTTACAAGCTTCAGTGAGTTGGTTAAGTTTGAGAAGGTTGGGCAGTTCCAACCAGCCAAGTTTCCTCAGGTTAAGACAATGGTGGGTGCGATATGGGGAACCTGTTATAAATCTAGCAATGTGGTTATAGGCAAGAGAGAGCATGTTAAGTTCACGTTTATTGAGGAAAGAAAAAACTGGGGAGGCATAGAGGAGGGTGGAGAGGAGATGTGTGCGGGCAATAGTTAATTTGGCAGTAGGAGTTAAAAAGTTTTTTATTCTGTACATGGATTCAAGTTTTTTGTTAACAGATTTTATGGTTTGGGTAATGTGTATGTCAAATTTGAGCTTATGATCAATAGTTACACCTAGTAATTTGGTACTGGCGACAGGGGTTATGATAGTCCCATTGTTGGATTTAACATGGAAGGTTGTATTGTTATTATTTGGGAGTTCTTTTCCTAGGGTTGAGAAGACGTTGGGGAAAAATAGTAGTAATTTGGTTTTAGTTGGGTTGAGTAGGAGTTTCAGGTCGGTGAACCATTTTTCTACTAGAGAAAAACAGAGTTAAGTGGTGGTTTGGAGATTCAAGAGGGAGACATCTGAGCAGATCAAGGTGGAGTCGTCGGCATATTGGATGCAGGTGGATTTAGGGATGACTGAGTGAAGGTCATTTATGAAGATAGAAAACAGAAGTGGACCCAATATTGAGCCCTGAGGAAAACCTATGGTATTGGGGAGCAGGCCTGATAGTCTATTTTGCCACAGAACAGCTTGTTGCCTACCAGTGAGGTAAGCCTTGAACCAGGTTAGTGCTGGGGTGTCCAGATGTAGGGTTGCAAGGGTGGAAAGAAGGAGCTGGTGATTGACCATATCGAATGCTTTTGATAGGTCAAGAAAGAGGGCAGGGGATATTAGTTTGTTATTGCGATTATTATTAATGGAGTCGACAAAGGAAAGGAGGGCAGTGGTTGTACTGTGGTGGGGGCGAAAGCCGTGCTGGGAGTTGGACAAGAGATGATTACAGGTTAGGTGGTGAAGAAGTTGTTTGTGGATGCATCTTTCCATAATTTTCACTATTGGGGACAGTATAGCTATTGGTCTATAGTTTGATATTTCTGTGGAGGTACCTCCTTTGTGAAGCGGAATGATGTAAGAAATCTTCCAAATAGAGGGGATGCTGGCTTCAGTTATGGTTCTATTGATAAGGATTGATATAGGGTAAGCGATTACATCAGATGCAATTTGTAAGAATTCCGCTGGGAGGTGATCAGCTGCCAGGGTGGTTGGTTTGAGCTTTTTTAAGAGAGTATGTATGTAGGAGGAAGAGACTGGCTTTAAAGCAAACGGGGTAGGGGCATCATCATGGGGTTGTGTGGCAGATGGGGGAGAGGAGGTTAGTTGACTGGCTAGAGTTTGGATTGCCTCGGTGAAGAAGGAGTTAACCTGCCCAGAATTTCTTTGGGTTGTTCTGGTGTTTATGCTGGAGGTGGCAGAAGTATTGTTTTTTGTCTTGGGTAATGGCTGTTTTAGTAGTGTTTCTTAGTTGTTGAAATTTAGTACGATCTTGGGGGTTTTTTGTGGCTCTCCATTTATCCCAGGCTTGGTCACGGAGTTTAATTTTGGTTTTTGTTTCTCTAGTTAGCCAAGGTGCTATACGTACTTTGGATCTAATTTGTCTATGCGAGGCATGTGAGTCAAGTATCTTAAGGAATGTGTCGTTAAAGTGGGACACACTCTCCTGGAGGGGTAGGGTTCTTAATATGGTCCAGTTGCAGGATTTTAGGTCAGCAAGAAATAGTTGTGGGATAAATTTCTTTTTGTTTCTGATTAGTCTATATAAGGGGGGGTTGGAAGTAGGGCATTTATGTTTAATAATATAAGTTATAAGGCGGTCACTGAGGTCACTGGGAAGGGTGCCTGTGGTATAGTTGTTTGAGTCTCTATTGGTAAGGATCCAGTCTATGGTACTTTCTTTTTGGAGAGTATTGCCTATTCTGGTTGGGGATAGGATATGTTGGGGAAAAACCATATAGGTTAATGGGTTGTGGGGTTGTATGGGTAGAATAGAGAGACCAGTCAATATTAACGTCCCCAAGTACTATGGTTGTACATCACAGTCTAAAAATAACTGATGACAGAGGAGAGGCCGTACAGCAGATGAAGTGTCAAAAAAGTAAATGTATGGTCTGAAGCATAAAAGAAGTGAGCAGAATGTTTAAATATCCCAAGTTAAAACACTTTCCTCCAAATCTAAATTTTACTTACCATTACAGATAAATGAAAATCCTTCAAGTCAGGTTATAGGGTATGCAGATGTCACAGGCTTAAATATCTGAAAGATGGATATAATGCTTATTGTGTATGGACTAATACCTTTTGCAAGTATTTGAAATTCATTATCTTTTTGTTATTACTCTGGTTTCCTATAATTTTGAAAGTTTTTTCTTTCTATAGTTAAACATCTGGCTATCATCCATAGTCCTTCAATGCACAAAAAAAATGCTACACTAAACAGTGAAGTAAAATGAAAAGCTGCATTTCTTCATAAAGGACATAAACTGAATTAAAATGCTATTTTCTAAACCACAGTAATGAACCCTTGGTAACTTATTGAATTATTTTTAACACATACTGGCAAGCTGATGGGCTGGAAACATCGATTAATAAAGAAATTCAATAATCTGTAAGCAAGCTGATGACATGAATTTGATTCCCACAAGCCATTTAACCAAGGAGATGCTCTCAGAAAGTATATGGTGGGTCTCATTTTGTTAGCAATATTAAAAGAATATAAACAGTTTAAAACACAGCAGTATTATCTACAAAAGTTTGCATTTGAAAAATTATGAAGTAGTTGAATTTCTGGTATGGTAATCAACCACAAGTTAGTAGCTCAGATCACTTCCAGCCCTCCTGAAGAAATAAATCTATTAATTTTAGTTTGGAGTTTAGCACAGTAATTATTTCACTTAGTACAAAAATACCCAAATGTGGAAAGAAAGAAAAAAAAATAGAACAAAACAAAAACTCTCAGAGCTACAGGAAAGCCCAAGTAACAAGACACACTGGTGGCATCTGAACAAATCCTGTATTCAAACTGCTCTAATAATTTAATCGCACATTATATTTTACCTATCTCCTGCAACTAAACATCATGTCAGAACTTCAGAAAAGAATGAATTCAGAGGTCTTGCCTAGCCAAGAATGTGGTCATCAGATGCAAAGTTCTCTCTGCCCTTGGAATATGGAGGGGTGAGCCTAAAAGAAAAAAAGACAAAACTAGAGGTGTGTGCAGCTTTCTGGTTTATATTTGTTTTCCATTTTAATCTTCTTTCTTCACTGCGCCTCATCCGTGGAGCGGACAAACTGCTGGGGGTTGGTCTGTTGTGGAACAATATAACCTGTTAATGAGTAAAGCTTAGGTTGCGCAATCACTCAGTGATTCGCATTGTTAAAATGATGTTTTTTATAAATGAGGAATCAAACTCTGAGTCCTTGTTGTAGTTTAAGGTCTTCTTTATTATTGGCAATAATTAGCAGATGAATGCTGCTCCAAGGTTTCTAAATCACAATGGTTAAGCAGAGGATAATTATGTGTTCTGGATTCTCGCGTTACCAGGCATGTCCCTATCCCATTTAATGTGTGGGTTGGGTTTTCTTTATGATGTCATTGGGGGTGGTTCAGACAGTATTCCTTTCGATCTTAACAAGTTTTTAATAACACAATTGGTTTATCTATTTATTATTTATTTATTTATCTTTGTTTACCAGGAGAGTCCGACTGGGTAATACCCATTTTCAGCGGAGGCACAGAAACAAAAGCTAAATTTGCTTACATTCCATTATACTAAGTTCCAGTTAAACGCAGTGTAGTTACATTTCTATTTACATTTATACACAAACAGTACTTACACTTGTACATTCTAAGATTTTACAGAGGTGGAAGTTACTAAAGGGAAAGCCTAGATGCAATTTAATGGATTGTACAGGCAGCAGTTATGTATAAAAATTGTTTTGTCATTTTAGTGACAGGTTGAGAGAATTTTATTTAAGGAGAATATTTGGAGAGTATTGTATGGTGAACACAAAGTCTTAACCTTGTGATGAGCATGTGCAGTACAGGATTGGTTAAGATGTTGTTTAAGTAGTGGTTTAACAATACTGAGTTTGTTGGAGAGTTTTATTTGTGTAGGGATACTATTCCAGAGTTTAGCAATGTATTGAGAGTAGAGCGAGTCTCCTGCAACATTATTTAACTTAGTTGTAAGTAATAAGACTTTGTTACTAGAATGGAGGTCCTTTGCTAGACAGTAGGGCAATGATAAGTTTTCTAGTGCACAGCATTTTTCTGGACAATGAATAAGTGTGTGTGCTGTAGTTGGCTGTGAATATGTTAGGTAGCTGTGTAGTTCAAGCCAGTTTAGTTGCTTTAAGCTATGACAATGGTGTGTCCTATGAGATAGATTGGTGACAAATTTAGCTATATTTATTGTAGCAGGAGGCAAGTTTATCTCTTTGAGTATTGTTTAAGTTTGTTAGGATAAGAGCGGCATATAACAGAGTCAGTAATAAGAATGTGGTGGCCAGAGTTTTTCTTGCAATATCTGTAAGGAATCCACTGATCCTATAAAGGGAGCTTAGTTTCTGCTGTGTAGATTTAGTGGTGTGCAGTATATGCTGGTCATATTTGAGATTGTCATCAATTATAACACCTGTGAGTTACAGTTTCAATGACAGTACTTTTGCTGACTTTGTGATAAAAGATTGCGTTTGGATTTGGCAACGTTTTGACGTAGAAAGCATTAATTTAGTTTTCTTGTGGTTGAGTAGGAGGCTTGATTCTTTGAGCCAGGTTTCTACAGAAGAGAAAGATTTTTGGGCAAAGTCTTATTAATTCTTGAGGCCTCACATATTAATGTTGATTTGTTTGCATAACTGAACTAAACTAGCATGGTGAGTGGAGGTGTGGAGGTCATTAATGAATATATTTAATAGGAGAGGACCCAGGACAGAGCCCCGATAATTTGTAGTATAATCATCATTAAAATAATTAAAAACAACATTTCTGGAAAAGCATAAAAATAAGGTTAAAAAATAAAGTAAACATTTATTAGAATAGTCCTTTGAAGGTGAAGCAATGACAGTTCAAGTGATCATTTTCTTCTTGGTGAGTTTACATCTTTTGTCTAATGAGCTATAAAGAACTAAGATTAAATGAGTTTGCTGTTTATCATAAATGTCTTGTCAGGTCTAAAGAGCAGATTTGTGCCAAGCTTTTGAAAACAAATGAAATCTTATGAAAGTTGTTTAAGACAGTAAGGCAAAGTCATGCTAGACTCAAGGACTGACAAAAGTCTTTTTTTTCTGATGTTTTTGCTGGAGTAAAGTTCTTGTTGTATCTTTTGCCTGCTAGCTTCTTAGTAAAAAGAAAGGGTTGAGCGGTAAGGATGCTTAGCCTTATAGGAGTGCAGTATTGCAGAGCTGCTTCATTTTTGTAACTCTTCATCAAATTTGCTTGATGGATCTGCTGGAAGTCACTAAAGAAGGTGTCTGGGGGCATCAGGTGTCTTATTAACCACAATGGAGAAAGTGCCCAAAACATATTCACAGATCACAGCTAACAGCTGACACCTACTCAAAACTTGAATGGACCCTTAAGAGACTTAAGGGTCTGCAATGAGAAGACTTTATTTAAAAAATAGCCTGACCAGCAGACAATTATCCAGGGGCTACAACTACTAAAAAAAATAAAATAATAATCTGGAGGACCACTGACAAAACCCTAATGACTAAATGGAAAAACACCTTAAAGGCGACTGGAATCAAACTACTTGACATGCTCATCAGGCTCAACTGCAATCAATGTAAGGAAACTGAAGCAAAACTGACAATGATTGAGGCGGCATGCTTGGACAGCTCAGCAAGAGTGACCAAATTTCAAGAAATCTTCCAAAAAGTCATCTCCTTCAAAGCTACGACTAAAGAAAGAAAAGAAAACTTCACAAGATCCGAAGAGGTGTACAGGATGACCAACACTCTGATGGGAAAGGACAAAGACTACAATAAATGTCTCCAGCAACAACAAGAAACCTTACCAAATACCGTGAACACAATGGCAACATAGTTAGGAAACACACCAACCAAGTCCATAAACAGAAAAACAGACTTTTAAAAACCAATGCTGCTTCTACCAGGATTTTCAGAAAGGACCAACCCGCCAAGAGCCAGATTTGGACCTCAACATCACTGTCTCTTCAGAGAAGCTACAGAACACACTGAGGGCCACCCTGATGAGCACAGAAGTAAAACAGGCCACACCTCAACTGACCCCATAAGTGAATTACTCCAAAGGCAGTTAATAAAAGAAGAACAAAAAGTGGCAGGGCATAAGGGATTTGAAGCTGCTTTGGATTTCACCTACCAAGTCAATGGACCAGCAAGGGAGGAGACAATGAGACCCACCAATCAAACATCTCAAGGAATGGAACCACTCAAAAAAAAACCTTAGACAACACCAAACTTCAAGTTCTTAGAAAAGGTTTCACATTTATTCCACACTAAAGAAGCAACTAAACCAGCACCATTATAGCTCTGAAACTGTTTACCTGCAAACTCAACCTGAAGGTATACTTTCATGAAAGAACTACCCAACAGGAGAAAGAAGTCCCACTGGAGAGCTTAATCACTATATTCAAATGGAAAAAAATTAGAAATTTCTACCCTGTTCCCAACCCTGTTATCTCCATGTTCAAAGACAAATATAAGAATGACATCCATAAAATCTAGAAAAAACCACGCAAGAGAAGAATATACAACCTCTTCAAAGAAGCAAAGAGGAAGCCCAGGGATGTATGAACCTAGGCAAGGATAAGTCCAGAAAGATAATGAAAGCAGACAAAGGAGGAGGAATATTGATTACCAACACTTCCGCTTATTCCAACAAGATCCTGAAGTTTTTTTAATCACCCCAAATTTTACAGCCAAATGGACATAGGCAAGATCAAGACAGTGTATGAGGAAGTCAATCTAGAAATCCTGAATCTCAACAGGGAAGAGCTTATTGGGAGCAACTTACATGACTTCCTGATGGTAACCCACCCGAAAATCCTTAATTTCTTTGGGATTCCAAAGACACACAAAAACCTCCTAGACCCTCCCACCCCCATAGACCAGTCTGACTAGCAGGATATCCATTATGGAACCCATCATGACTTTCCTGGAGGTTCAAATCAAGCCATTAGCTGAGAAAAATAAATCTTTCATCCTCATCTCAATGGACTTTCTCAACAATATCAGAAACACCAAAACTGAACCAGAATCCTATCTGATTACCATAGACTTCAAAGCCCTGTATACAGTACTCCTGCAAGATTACTGCATTTCTGCAGTGATTGAAGACTACACTAAAGAATGGAAGCACTGCCAGGGGAAACCGTAATGATCAGCGAGCTACTGAAACTCCTATTGAACAACAACTACTTTCAGTTTGAGGGACACTGTTTCAACACACAACAGGAATAACCATGGGGGGTTTTCATGCCTAACTTCTTATGATTCTGTTTAACTCTTCAGTTGTTTTTTTTTGTATACTTGTTTCTTTCCACTACCCATTTCCTAGCTATAACTTTTATATCCATTTTCTGTTTAAGCAACACATACTGTCTACTCTATAAAGTTTGAAATGTATGTTAACTTCTCACATTTAGGAGAAAATGTCTTGAAAAGTATCATGTTCAAGACTCTCCATTCTAAGCTCAATAATACCTACCCAGTGAAACATCTTATTTTGACATTCCACAAACTTTAGCTTCAGTATCCTGTGATCTCAAAATACTCTCACTATAGAGATCATCCCAAAGGTCTTAATTATTGGTATAAAATATAATCTATGTTGGTTCCGAACATCCCTCTAATGTATGCCATCTGTCTCCTACTGCATCTTGTAACCCTTTTTCCTATACAATTTCATTAACTAACCTAACAGTCTTACTTATTTCTGTCACCCAGATCCCACACATATAATTGAACTAACTCAGATAACTTCAGACTTTAGCTTTCTGAGTAACTGGTACAAAGACGTTGCCCTTCTTTCTAATTCCACACCTAATGGTCTACCAGGAACAGTATTGTATTAATTCTGTTTAGTACTCAAATCTGGAATCATTCTTGGAGGATGCAGAGGAGTTTTTACTCTCTCTGTTATTAATATCCTATGTGGAGGACATGACTGGGGTCTTCCATGCCTCTTCCATAATATGTCTTGGCTATACAGTATGATACTTTGGTAGAACACTCTTGGAATATGTGGACATGCCAGAACCCATCACATTTTTGTCCACAACTACTTATGGTTCATGCAAATTTTATTTGACTTTGCATATAGATGCACTATTTCGTATAATATGTAATACAGGTTACAGTTACATCAACCTTTGCTCATGTCAGTCTGTCACTCTTTCATGGTTTTCATATATGGTAAAGGTACATGGTGACAGTCATTCATAGGGCTGCTGTCTTCTTGGGGTTTCATTAACTGATATGTCTCACACATGTACAACCCACAAATTAAACTGCACAAGACAATGACTGTGTGTTAGTGCTGCATTTAGCCCCTTGTCTTCCACAAGTGCTACAAAATGACTATTCTGTGTGATTTCTAAACACGTGCCAGTCGCCATTTGTATTGTACACCAATATCCATGAATCATGCCATTATTACCATATACCAATGGGGCTAAGATTTGCCTAGTGCTATTTTGGAAATCCATCTGCTTGTGAATCTGGTAAACAGAGAAAGATTCTTTCTATCCTCTCCTATAGAACAACAAATCTACCAGTACTTTTGACCGTATCTGCTATTTATCATCCTATTTATCAGTAGTCCTGTTTTACAGGCCTTACCTCTAGTTACTGGGAACCAGAGGTCAGTTTCTAATGCACTGCCTCAGTGGTCCAACTCTGAATTCACTGATTAGTTCTACAGTATTTTGGTTTGTCCATAATTTTGGTGGTGGAAATTTACTTGAAACTTCAACCATCTAATAAGGTAACACATTAGGTAACATAATGTTGCTAGTCTTTACCTTCAAGTTATTAACTGGGCACTTTCTTCCACAATAGTAAGGCAATCATTCTGCTGGATCAGACCTAGTGCTTTGTTTCATTGTTATACTTTCGTTAAGCAGCAGCGAGTTTGTTAACTTACTCTGGTATTGTTTCCATTTCCAGCAGAGTGGGATCTTTTCTGAGGAGAGCTCTGATACAGCCAACATTGTCATGAAATGCAGCAAAGTGCACTGCAGTCCACCCTCTGTTGTCTGTAATCTTGTAATTGACCTGTAGTGCAAGGAGGCATAGAAGTGCTTCTAGAGAACCACATTGGGCAGCCAAATGTAGAGCGGTTGGTCCTGAAATGAAAACAGAATGACCACTTAATTCTAAAATCTGTGGGATACAAATTTCAGGGCAAAATTAATATTAAATCTTGCACAGATAATGACAGACTCTTTGGCTATTGAGAAGAACTATGAGTCTTAATTTACTATAAATGAAAGAGATTTTACCCTAAATAATTAATACCAAGCTGTGAAACTGGATATTTAGTAAATAAGTAGCACTTAGGGTGTTAGTTATTTATAGCATTCCACCATTTAAGTAATTTTAGACTAAAATGATAAGGATCTAGGTTAACTGACTGCACAAATGTATAACATCCAAAAACTTCTATCAGCGGAAATAAAAGATGCCTAATGACAAAACTACCAACTACACTTTCTTGTGGGGGCAAAGCCCTCCTACATTCCTCATTCATTTGACTGTGATCTCTGCATCACTTACTTAAAGCGATAAACTTCAAGGCCACTCTACATCAAGGTTTAGTCTTAACTTTGCCCTGTCAGACAATACTGTCATTCTGCCAGATGCAGTTCACAGGCTGGCCTATAAATAATTTATAGAGGCATTTTATTAACATTGGTAAATGGTCATTATGAGTTGTTCCTTATAAATCATGATTCACACACACACACACACACACACACACACACACACACACACACACACACACACACACACACACACACACACACACACACGTTGAACAGCAGTAACCTACAGCTACACAACACCTTCCTTAGATGGGAGGAGGGACACTGTACAGGACAGTGCAAGTGAAGTAACAATATCTAATCCAGAACTGTGGGGATAGACAAGCACACTGTGCCAGTGCAGTGTCACACAGGGCAAACAAAATGCATGAAGTGTCAATGCTAGGCTATGTTGGTGAGTGTATGGTATGGCTTCTCTGTGCATTACTAAAGGGTATAAAGGTCAAACAAACAAAACATTCAGTAAAAGCTACAAGAAAGGCTCAGGAAACCCAGAGTCTTCACTGTGGAATACCTTACAACCTCCTATAGTAGAAGGTCATGGGATATATGCCAGTGAACTCTTAAGGATATACCAGTGTCTCAGCTACTTGGCTTTGGATTGCATGTTAATTGGAATATTCCGAAAACACATTAATGTGCATGGGCATCAGGTTTGACCTTAAACTCTTGGTTTCAGAGTATAGCCAAACAATCCATTTATTCTGTACTAACAAACTCAGAAAAAGGGTGAAATGCGGCATGTCTACAACTACTGAGATTTGACTTTATTGGCTTGAGCACATCAGTAAAGACTTAAAAACTAAAAATTGAAAAGTCATGGACATTCAGAAGCCATGTAGTTGAAAATGTGTTTTGTCCTTAAGTGTTCATTTGCATATATTTCATGGGCCTCAACTACAGGAGATTTATGGTATTACACTGTGAAGACTTTAGATTTGGTGGGTCTTTCTTGGAGTTTTGACTGAATGGTTTATCTGTGTGACCTTTTCACCCTTTGGTTTACACACACACGCGCATGCGTGTGTGCGTGTGTGTGTGTGTGTGTGTGTGTGTGTGTGTGTGTGTGTGTGTGTGTGTGTGTGTGTAAACATATACAAACACACACATATAAATAGATAGTGTGGGCTGGGGGTGCTTCCATATCAAGGAATGTAGGGGACTTTTCCATTGCAAAAAATATTGTTTTTGTGTTCTGTGACCTTGGGAGTGTCATTATCTTGAGTAGTGACCTCCTAATGTTTTAGACACTTTGGGGCTGAATAATCACATGTTGATTAAACAAGACATGATTTTTCACAGTAAACCTAGGTGATGGCGTGATGGGTCTTAAAAGGCAGTAAGATGTTGATGGAGGTATTACTGTAAAAAATGTGGAAATACATAATGGTGAACATGTTTATGAAATTGAAGGGGTGGAAGAAAACGGAGGTGGGGTGCGACCTGGGACTAAAAGGCATACAGTGATGGAGGTGTTATTAGAAATAATAATTATGGTGATCTGAAAGATGAAGCTGAAGAAAAAGAAGATAAAATTGTTTCTGTGGTAAAAAATAGAATGTAAGCAAAACAGGAATGAGATTGCAGAAGTATTAACAAACAAAACAAAATGATTTTTCGACATAGGTGGGGAGGGAAGGTATTGTGGAATTAAGTCCTTGAAGAATGCAATAGACCTTTTTATTCTGTTCTCTAAATTCAGCTCTGTACATATTTTAGAACATATAATTGTAAAAAAATGGAAGGGCAAGTGTGGTAGATTTCTTAGATGAAGTGATCATTGTGAGACTAGCAGTATTATATTCAGTTCAAACACAGAAGAAAATAATTATTTAACAAAACTACTTGACATATTACAGCGCTGTGTTTTAATAAATGCTGCTGTAATAATGGAAGAAGATTTTAACTATGAGTTTGTAAGCAAGGGAAGAAAGGGAAAATAAGGTAGTGATATCAATGAAATATGTTTTAGTGAACAGAGGTAGCTTACAAGAGAGAGAGGTAGCTAGAGAAAACCTTGCAAAAGAATGCAGTTTAAAACAAATGTTGACTATATTTTGTATAAGTGACGTAGGTTGGATGAAAGAATATCTTGAAATGATTTTTCTGATTATATGGTCCCACAACCACTACTCAACTAAAAAGCAATCAAATTACTAGCCTTACCTCCTCTGTTTTCTGTCCAAGCAGTAACTCCAAATTAAGTCTCTTAACATTTAAATGTACACAGCACATGGAACAAACTCCCTGAAACACACGCATGGATATCTCAACAGTCTCCAGATATCCTAGTCCTCAGAAACATGGTTAAAACCAAAAATAAAAACAAATAAATCATACCACCTAGTTATACCATTCACAGGCTACATAGAAAGAAAAAAGGATGAGTAGCTTTAATATATGAAAATAAGCTTGGAATTTCAAAACTCCTCAAAAGCCTGCCGATGCACTCACTTATCCCATATCTTTATTGGTCAACTGCTTCATTTCTGAAAACCATATCCCAGATTTATGGAAAAAGTGCTGTGTCATACCTCTACATAAAGGGGTCCATCCACAGAACTCAAATATTACAGGCACATCACCTTTTTATCTCCAGTATCCAAAATTCTAGAAAACTGCATACACAAACAACTAATGACATATGTCACAGAAAGTAATATACTCTCTCCAGCTGAGCACGGTTTTCTTCCCAACCCAGCATCACCACAGCCTTGTTGAGCTTCAGTGAAACTACCAATCAGTAATGAAATTCTTGCCAGCTTGTCTTTGCACAGTATCTTGACCTATCCAAGGCCTTTGATAGTTTATGTTACCAAAAAACTACTAACAAGCCTTATCCAGTTAGGTCTAAGCCAGTCCTCAGTTAAATAATTTCATAACTACTTATCTAACAGGCAACAGGCCATAAAATGGCAACAAAACTATTCTGCCCTCCTGCCAGTTCCCACTGGAGTCCCATTCAAGTCTGTAATGGGCCATTTACTATTCTACCTATTCATCAACAATGTGTATAACACTACCACGCAGATTACAATCATCTAATATGTGGATGACTCCACAATAATATGCACAGCAAAACCCCTTACATCTCTCCAAGTAGTCACCCAAAATGCCTTTTTATCTATCGAATCATGGCTTGATGAACAGAATCTCCACTTAAATCCCTATAAAACGAAACCGATGATATTCAGTCCCAAACAGTTCCCTCCTCAGTCTCTCAATTCCCAGTAACCAGAAAACAACAACAAAATAGAAACCATGCCATACCCTAAGCTCCTTGGCCAAAATTCAATCAGCACATACATCAAGCCAGTAAAAAAGAAAACACACACACACACACACACACACACACACACACACACACACACACACACACACACACACACAAAAGAAACTGGGGTCTCTCTACAGAATAATAACAAAAAAAATATCTCACAGAGGCACCCCAAAAAGTTTAGTATAAGCCTGTCTGCTGCCAACGCTACTGTATGCTTCTGACCTTGAAACTCGAACACTGCTAAAACAAAATTGCATAATTGCAGATCAACCAGTGCACTACTCTGAAAGAAATGCAATGGCTGGAACTATCTCACTCACTCACTCATACACAGCTTTTAGCAATTCATAAGATACTATACCCTCCAGACAAAAATCTCAGCCTACTTCACCTTATCCAACACTACCACCCAAACAGGAAACTGTGCTCCTCTGACAAAACTCTACTCACCATATCCAAGAGCAATAATACAACAGGAGACTTTCGCTACTCCAGCTGCATCTCAACAAAATAAAATGCAATCCCTTACCACTTAAGGATACTCAAAAACTCAACAGACTTCAAACTAGAGCTAAGAAATCATTTAACTAAGACCTGGCTCTGCTCAAGCCTATCCTCTGGATAAAGAATCCACACACTCAGAGTACCCCACCACTACCGCTTCACTATCCACCCCCATATCAAAACCTAAACTGAGAGATCCCATTCCCTCCAAATAACCCCCTTCTTCATAACCTCCAGTCCTCTCCTTATTCCCTCTATATTACCTTACTTCATTACTGCTCATACTACTCTATCTCTATGTACTTGTCTATTCCCACATGTTTTAATGGTAGTGACTCTTAATGTTAGAAACTTCAGCTGTAGCCCCTAGTCTTATGCATTACCAATTTTATGTAACATTGACTTACTTATGTACTACTACTACTACGTCTATGGATGTCTGTTTTATATACTACCAACTTGTTCTTGTTTAATAATAATTTGTAATATTTTTATTGTTTATTACTACTTTGTACAATGTTTATGTACTGAACTGTGGAGCTTTTCTCACCAGGCCTCAATAAAAAGAGGAAGTGTTGCCCAGTTGAACTTTCCCAGTTAACAAATACTGAATAAAACATAAAATAAAAAATATATATAGTTGTATGGACAGTGGCAAGTAAATACAATCAAGAAACAAAGAGAAGAGGACTTTCAAGATGGCTGCATACTGATCAACATCTTAATTTCAGCTCTCCCAATGTGAAAAATGAAACTGAGAAATAAGAACTAGCAATTCTGCCACCTTGAGTAAAATTCAGTTGCTGGCTAGTAAGTACACTGCCTGGATGTCAACAAAGAAGAAACTGAAATTTAGAGGACACAAAAGAAAATCAGTGAGAAAAGGAAAAAATAAAACACTAGTAAGAATCCTGCAGCTGTTCAGCAAAAAGCAGTTCGAGCTCCAGGTTTGGTACAAGAAATGGCTTCCAGAGGAAAGAGATAATTAAAATAAATGAAACATTGAAGGAATATATAGACTCAAATTGTGAAAGGCTGGAAACATATAAGTTTTAACTAGTTACTGAGATAGACTGATAAAATTGCAGCAGAGGCTGAAGTGAAGAAAAAGCTGAATGAGTACAAAACTTCTCAAGAAGAGCTGTTTCAAAAAAATAATAGTGTTAGAAGACAGAGCACACAGAGAATACCTGAGATTTTCTGCTGTACCAGAGAAATTGGAAGGAACAGACTGTATTAATGTTATGAAAGCAAAATAATCAATTGAACTGGTATTCTACAGCAGGATTTGTTAGTTCAAAGGGCACATATCAAGTGTATACTCCAAACGTGGCCATGACAAAGCTGCCAATACCCTTAATAATAAAGATGCAATCATACCAGCAGAAAGACTTGAACCTGACAAAACACTGGCAGAAGGGCAAAATAATAAAAAGTGGAGAGAGTAAAGTGTGTGAAGATTATTACTCAATGTACACCAGACAGAAGAAAAGCCAATTTATCCCAGCAATCAGGGAAAATCAATATGGTGGTGTGAGATTCAAGCTGCTGTATTCAGCTGTCTTTAGAATTTGTTTTTCCTGGAGGATCAAAGACATTTTTTGATGCAGAACAGGCTAAGGAGGAAATACAAAAGTTTATCCAACAAAAATGAGACATCAAACAAAAGAGGAATCTGCTTCTCATTCTTCTGATAATAAAGCTCATAGAGAGACTTTTCCAGTGTTCCAAAGGAAAATACTTAAGAGACAGAAAAAATCACAGAAGTTAACTAAAAGAATCAGGAAACCTTGTACTTGAACCAGTGTTTGGTGTTGAGATATGGAAATGAACAGGAAGAAGACCAGAAACATTGAATTGAGTGAATAAATGTAAGATTATACAGCATTGATCACATTTGTGAAATATGGCTTTGCAAGACAAAGTGGCTGAGAAAGACTGAACTTTTGTTGACTTTGCTAAACTTGTGGGTGGACAGTAAAACTTATACCTGACTTTATGTCTCGAAAGACACTAAAAGAGAGGAAATAACTGTAAGTAAAACATTTTTTGTTCTTAACAGTATTTGTATAAACATTTCATGATATAAGCTGCATGTTATATAGTAAAGCAGATTTGTGTCATATTTAGTCAGGGGTATCTTAAATATGGGGGTAAGGGTGAGCCGTTTCATTAATTGTTGTATGTGATAATGATATTAAAGTAAAAAAGCACTTTTTAGGTTTAAGAACTATAGGCATTACAATTTAAAAAGAGCAGAAAGGCTGGAAAAAAGCAAGTTTATGTTAATATGCTGTAATCTTAAGCTGTTAGGATGGGGGATGGGATGTAAAAGTGCACTGAGTATATTATATGTTGAGAAAAGATGTTTTCTCTTTTTATTGAAAAAAAAACTAGTAAAGAAACAACACTGGTAAAACACACCAAATGAAGGACAAACCACACTTAAATCCAAAATAAAGGTTAGCGCTTTTGTTTACTGTGTTAAGCAAACTTCATCAGACAAAATGGAATAAAAATACAACAATATATATATATATATATATATATATATATATATATATATATATATATATAATTAAAACAGTATGACCTCATTTCCTTTCGAACAAGACCAAGACTCCAATTAAAGTACCCAACCACAAAAATTGCACCCGTAAAATGTTCACAAAATACATAAAAAGTTTATAGAACATTAAATACATATGACATAGATTAGTACAGAATCTAAACCATGTAAGTATATATGTATAAATATTATCTCATTAATGCCCTCAGTTTCAACATACTTTTAATAGAAACTGAGTCATTCAATCCTGGGGCAGATAAGGCATTCAACCTTAGCTGCCAAATTAATTCCCTCTCTTCAATTTTCAAATCAATCGGACATCCTCTCTCATTGTCATAAATGTTTTCAATTACCAAAAATCTGAATTCATGGTCAGGAATGGTGTTAATATGCCTGGCTAACGCGTTGTTCAAATTCAATTTATTAATGGCATAAATATGCTCATATATCCTGCTTTTAAGTGGTCTCCCCGTTTTTCCCACATAAAAAGCTGGACATTTTGAACATAAGGCCAGATACACCAATCCTTTAGTATTACAATTAAATTTATCTTTGATGTCATAATTCTTTCCTTTAATGTTAAATTTATTACCTACTTGTATGTATCTACACCACCGACAAGCCTGGCATTTATACATACCACAATGAGGTGAATGACATCTAATGCTATTTCTCTCAATAATGTTTTTTAGATTCAATCCTTTTCTGAACACTAGTCTGGGTGAATCACCCACTTGTTGTCTAATATTGGCGTCATCCAAAAGAAAACACCAACTTTTGGTCATAATAGATCTTAAAAGGGGAGCATCAATAGAGAAAGTAGTGATAAAACTCAGACTGACCATATCTTTATCAGGAGATTTATTAATTCTAGTTAAGTCTGAGTTAGACACTGCATCAATAATAGTGTCATCCTCCATCATACCATTTCCCATAGTGGATGCACAACAGACTAAATGATTGTTTTCTATTAAAGACCTAGGATTATTCTGCTCATCATTCAACAATGGTGTAAAATAACCATTTAATTTTTTATAGAGCCCTCACAAATCAATTTGTCAATTAATTTGCCAGGATAACCCTGTTTAATAAACAGGTTTTTCAAGAATGAACATTCATCCTTGAAGTCACATTCCAAGGAAACCATCCTTGCTGCCTGAACTAAGTGGCCCTTGACAACACCTCTTTTCTGAAAGAAGGGGTGGCAGCTCGAAAAATGTAAAAAAGCATTAGAATAAGTTGATTTCCTAAAAATTTTGGGGTTAAACCTATGGGAATTGTAGTTCTTAATTAAATCCGCATCCAAAAAGGAAATCCTATCAGTGTTAAATTCCCATGTAAATTCCAAAAAATTAGTAAATTTTGTGATGTGTCTCACAAAACATTCAGCTGAACAAGCATCCCCTTGCCATAAAATGAAGATGTCGTCAAGGTAACAGGTGTACCACACTACTCTCTCTCTCGGAAGACAGAATCCTCAAAAAGGAATTTTGTCTCCCAAAATGCCATCACAGTGTTCGCAAATGTAGCTCCACAAGGAGAGCCCATGGCTACACCCATTTTCTGCAAGTATAGTTTCTTGTTGAACATGAAATAATTGTTGTTCAACACTAATTCCAACAAATAAATGACTACCTCAATTGATTTTCCAACCATGAATTCTCTGACCCACTTAGACCCAATATCTTGGGGAATTACAGTGTATAAGTCACGTATATCAATGGTAAGAAAATTCAAATTTTCTGAAAATGGAAAATTATTCATAGCTGTTAAAAAAACCCATGAATCCCTACAAATCTGGGTCTGGTCCTTCAATAATGATTTAAGTTTTGTGTCAACAAATTTAGCACACCCATAAGTGATGGATTGCCTACCATCGATGATAGGACTGAAAGGTGGATTATTTAAATCCTTATGTATTTTGGGCAATCCCAATAACATAGGGCTGCTCTATTGATAAAAAATGGTATAAGTCAACGTCAATGGGTCCCTCAATAAATAAATAATTTATGAAGCCTTTTAAATGCTGATGTGCCCCATTCATTTAATTGAGGGAAACCTTGACGTAAGAATCAGTTGCTAATAAGGAACGAATCTTACTGTCAAACAATTCACTGTCCATAAAAACAACCCACCTCCTTTATCAAGCTTCATAACCCAAATGTTGGCAAATTTAAGACCTATCAGAGTGTTCATTTCAATTTTAGATAAATTAAACTGTTGGCTACTCTCCAGTCCAGCTGGTGAATCTGGGAATTTTGAGGCAAAGTTACAATTGCCTTATGTACACAGACAACCCTCTCCTCTTTCCAACAAACTCTAATACATGTGAGAGATGCAGTTACACAGCCAAACTGGAGGCAGACCTCTCTCAACCCAAGACTGGCGCAGTCAGTCAGGAGGAAAAGGTAACCACCCACACCACAAATCCAGTCTCACACAGACCTATTGCATCTGCATACCCAACATATAAACACACAAAAACATACTCGGAGGCTCTAAATAAAAATCTGCCTAAACAGCAAAGACCTCCTAAGCAGATATCCAAGCAACAGCCACCCCTCAACAATACCCACAAATCGCATATCTCACAAAATCAGTGTGCCTCACAGTCACAGCCCATAAGGCCAAACAACACACCAAATACACTTGTTATAGGGGACTCTGTTATCCGGCACACTGATGTCCCACTCACCAGGCTGAACAAGGAGAAGGTCACTGTAAGCTGCCTGTCGGGTGCCAGGATCCGCCACATAATGCAAGCACTCAGGTCACTCTAAAGCAAGTACAAGTATGACTCCATCATTGTCCATGCTGGTGTGAATGACCTGAGACGTACCTCCCTGGACTACATGAAAAGAGACATAGAGGAGCTCTCTGACCATGTAGCCCAGGCTGGTATGTCCCTGACCTTGAGTAGCATCTTGCCCTCACCAAGAATGATGCCACAGTATAAAGACAAAATGATCAGTTTCAACAATTGGCTAAAGTATTGGTGTCATTCAAGGGGATGCAGTTTCTGTCAGCCTGGGATGACATGCTCGACAAGCCACGTTGCTTCGCTAGGGACGGCTTGCACCTGTCACCCTTAGGCTTTCGTATACTGGCCAAGGCTCTTGCCACCCCCATAGTGCCTTTTTTAGGCAAGGCTCAAAGGACAAACTCACCTCCATAGACAACCCAAAGATAAAAAAACTAAAGGTAATGCTACTCAATGCCAGAAGTCTAAACCTCAAGATGCACGCACTCGAGACTCTCCTCAATATGGAGAAAATCGATGTCTGTGCAGTAACAGAAACCTGGTTCAAGGCTCCTGAGAGCACCCCAGCACTACCAGGTTATAACTCATACCATGTGTTTCGGCCCCAAAACTCGGACTGTAGCACCAAAGGAGGGGGAGTATCTATATTCATCAAAGATACTTACACCTCCAGGTTAGTGGCACTGCACAAAGCATCGGAAACCATCCATGTGCAACTAACAGTGGGCAAAACTACCTTTCAGTTTGTAGCCTGCTACAGAACACCCTCCCTATTACAGGAACCCCACTTGGTATTCCTGAGAACACTGGAGAATATGAAGGTCTCTCCAAACACTATGTTATTGGGTGACTTCAACTACCCAAACATTGACTGGGAAAACTACTCAAGCCCAAACACTCTCGCCCAATAGTTCCTTGAATTTATAAACTCTAACACAATGGAACAACTGGTCACCACTCCCACAAGAGGGAACAACATATTGGACCTGGTCATCACCAACATGGGGACTCTATGTTCCACACCAGAGGTAAACCCCTCATTGGTAAGATCAGACCATAAACAAATTTCCCTGGACATCCATATCCCGTCCCCACCCCCAGCCAAGGAAATCACTGTAAAGAATTTCTCCAAAGCCAACTTTGCACTTCTCAAGACTGAGGTGGAATCCTTCAAAGCCCCTGGGCCAGAGGATAATACAGCCCAATCCGCAGAATCCTTTACAAATGCATTCTATGAGCACCTGCAGGAATGCATGGATCGTGCTATCCCAAATAAAACCAAGACTCACTCCTCCAAAAACAGGAGACCAGTCTGGTGGATCCTGGCCATAAATAAGCTATACAACAGAAGGAGGAAGCTACTACATGACAGAGCAAAATCCCAAAAAGGGAAGGCAAAACTTCGATCCCTCATAAAATCATCAAAGGCCAGTTTCAAAAGAAAAATTGCCCTAGACACTAAAGATAATCACAAGGCCTTCTTTAGTTATGTCAGAAATATGGGCAGAAACTCCCAGATATGCTCTGAATTGTTGCATAATGGTACAAAATATACCGAACCTACAGACATAGCCAACATCCTGGCAGACAGATTCAGTGCAAACTTCTCCCCCCCTAACCCCCCAAAGGAGCAAACGCCTATCCCAACTGAATGTAACCTCCCTGACATCACAGATGCACAGGTGAAAGCTGCCCTCTCCAAAGCAAAAAACACAGCATCTATGGGACCGGATGGTGTCCCAGGCTGTGTCTTACACGAGCTCCAAGAAGAACTGAACCCTCACATTAAGTCACTGTTCAAACTTAGCCTTACTACAGGATATCTACCCAAAGAATGGCATACAGCTACAGTGGTCCCACTCCACAAAGGTGGTGCCACAACGGACCCCGGAAACTATCGCCCCATAAGCCCGACTAGTCTGGTCTGTAAAGCTATGGAGCGTATTATCATGGAACTCATAAACAAAGACATTGGGAGCCTCCAGACAATGGACCCTACCCAATTCGGCTTTGTTAAGGGCAGATCTTGCCTCTTAAACCTAGTTGATCTTTTTGAAACAGTTACCAAAGCCATAGATGAGAGCAAGGTAGTCCACACAGCCTACCTGGACCTCGCAAAAGCCTTCGACACAATACCCCACTCGGGCATCATAAATAAGCTTACCAGCTTAAATATCAACCCCTATATCACAAGATGGGTTGCAAACTGACTCAGAGATAGAACCCACATGGTCAGAGTCGCAGGTGCCATGTCCAAATCCAAACCAGTTACAAGTGGCATCTCACAGGGCTCAGTTCTGGGACCTCTCTTGTTTGGTATATACTTATCTGAGGTTCAGGCTAACACGGGGGGATAATGGCTGACAAAGTTTGCAGATGACTACAAACTGGGGGCCATAATCGAATCTCCAGCTGACAAAAGCATCCTCCAAAAGGGTCTCACAGAGATGGATGCTTGGTGCCAGAGCCACGGCCTCAAACTAAATGCCAAAAAGTGCATAGTCATCCCCTTTGGGAAAAACAAGATGCCCACAAATTACCACATAGGTGGTAATCCATTAAGTACAGAAGAAGTAATTAGAGATTTGAGGACCAACGTAGATAGTAATCTCTCCTTTGATAATCACTTTGCCAAAGTGGTTAGAAAGACCTTCTGTATAGCCCACCTTATCACGAAAGGGTTCACATCTAGATCAAGAGAGGTCATTGTGCCCCTCTACTCGTCACTCATCAGGCCCATAATTGAATACAATGCCCCTTTTGGGATGTACCTTACCCGACACCTGCAGCAACTGGAGATACCCCAAAAGTACCTCACCAAGTGGATCATGGGCTACAAACAGATGTCCTATGCAGCTCGACTAAAGAAACTCCAGCTCTACTCAGTTGCTTACCGCCTACTCAGAGGCGATCTATGCCTGACGTACAAAGCCATGTCAAACCCAGAATTAATGGACATGCTCTACCTCAAAAAATCCAAGTCCCTTAGAGCTACATGCTCCAGGGACCTAAATCTCAGCACAAAAATAAATAGGACATGCTGGAGGGACAGATTCATTTCCCAGAGGCTCCCCTCACTCTGGAATAGAATCCCAATTCATGTTAGACATAGCCCCTCGCTGACCCTCTTCAAGCAAAATTTGGACGCGTGGATGGGAAATCGCAAATTCACCCCTGGGATCTCTCCTGTGTCCCTGCTAGACAGAGGCACAGTAAACTAATCTTAAAATGGTACCTTCTGTGACCTACTTTACAGAGGCACAGTAGGCTAATCTAATAGGGAGGCGGAAGCCAAATACACTCTAGCTAGGCTTATAAATGCCCTAGGGCAGATAGCCTAGTATCTACCTATGAACCTATGAACCTATTTGTGTACTTTCCTAACCAGTTCCTGATGTCGTTATCACAAATCGTCTCAAATAATGAAATTGAAGGGTGTACTGGTGGATTAAATATACTAGCCACCTTAAAATCCTTGATAAGGCTAGAGCTATTACCAAAAAGTACCCTTAGGTTCAGCATCCTTGTATAAATTTTTAAGTCTACCAATAATCCAGCAAGGTCATTGTTACCCGAGGGAACAAAAGACAATCCCTTGGCAAGTACTTCGATTAGAAGTGGAACAGGAACATAATGAGAAAAATTGTAAATTCGAAAGTCACCAGTACTGTTTGCTAAAATTTATACTGGTTCCAGAACATTGTCCAAGTTTGTAAATTCCCTTGAATGGAAGGAGACTATCTCCTCCTCCTGTTCTTTCTCTTCCAGGTTTGTTTTTGTTGTGGGTGATTTTGTGTTCTTCCCATGCCCCCTCTCTGATTCCCCTGAAAACCCTGGTTAGAAGCTACAGAATTAGTAGTATTATTCTTATAGTTGTTATGATTACTATTAACATTATTGCCTCTGTTTGCTAATCTCTCACTTTTTCTGACTGGAGATGGGTGGTCAGCAATAGTATCATTGATTAAATTATGGTCATTTTCATCACAAACAGAATCACTGTCATTGGTATCAACAGTACCCAGCAAATTACGTTCAATATTAACATTTCCATTCAGAGGTGGCAATGGGTAAGCCAAACATTTACTATATGCTGTAAAATCTCTATTTAATTTTCTAACTTTGTTCTCTTTTATTTTAATTAAAGCATTATCAATGCTTGAGAAAATGTGTAAAACGTCATATTTATAACTTGCAAAGTCCTTGTCACCACGTATGTTGGAATCCAGATCAACTAAGTCCGCTTTTAAAAGGTTCATTTGCGTGACATAGTTTTGTACAAGTAATTGCATAAATTCCATACCCTGTCGATCAAAAAGCTTTAATAGGTCTTTGTGAAAAGCGGGCACGGATAGAGTGAACTTGAATAATTCTAATGGGAACAGAACTGCTTTTGTAGTAAGTACTTCTTCTACTTTGCCTTGTCTTGACGATTGGTTTAAGGACCCAATTTCATTTTTTAACGGGCCTCCTCGTGCGGACATTTCCAGCAATATTAATGACAATGAAAGTAACCTAATTAATAAACTGAAAATGTATGACTCTAAGTTGTTTAAATTCAAGAAATTACAAATTGGGGTACAATACTTCAGTGAATGTATTAATAGACAACAAGTGTCGAAGAGATTAAGGCAATGGCGATTCCCCACAGGCCTTATTAACAACTCAGCTTTTCACAAAGACCTATTAAAACTTTTTGATCGACAGACTGTGGAATTTATGCAATTACTTGTACAAAACTGTGTCACGCAAATGAACCTTTTAAAAGCAGACTTAGTTGATCTGGATTCCAACATACGTGGTGACAAGGACTTTGCACGTTATAAATATGACTTTTTACACATTTTCTCAAGCATTGACAATGCTTTAATTAAAATAAAAGAGAACAAAGTTAGAAAATTAAATAGAGATTTTACAGCATATAGTAAATGTTTGGCTTACCCATTGCCACCTCTGAATGAAATGTTAATATTGAACGTAATTTGATGGGTACTGTTGATACCAATGACAGTGATTCTGTTTGTGACGAAAATGACCATAATTTAATCAATGATACTATTGCTGACCACCCATCTCCAGTCAGGAGAAGTGAGAGATTAGCAAACAGAGGCAATAATGTTAATAGTAATCATAACAACTATAAGAATAATACTACTAATTCTGTAGCTTCTAACCAGGGTTTTCAGGGGAATCAGAGAGGGGGCACGGGAAGAACACAAAATCACCCACAACAAAAACAAACCTGGAAGAGAAAGAACAGGAGGAGGAGATGGTCTCCTTCCATTCAAGGGAATTTACAAACTTGGACAATGTTCTGGAACCAGTACAAATTTTAGCAAACAGTACTGGTGATTTTCGAATTTACAATTATTCTCATTTTGTTCCTGTTCCACTTCTAATCGAAGTAATTGCCAAGGGATTGTCTATTGTTCCCTCGGGTAACAGTGACTTTGCTAGATTATTGGTAGACTTAAAAATGTATACAAGGAAGCTGAACCTAAGGGTACTTTTTGGTAATAGCTCTAGCCTTATCAAGGATTTTAAGGTGGCTAGTATATTTAATCCACCATTACACCCTTCGATTTCATTATTTGAGAAGATTTGTGAGAATGACATCGGGAACTGGTTAGGAAAGTACACAAATAGCCAACAGTTTAATTTATCTAAAATATAAATGAACACTCTGATAGGTCTTAAATTTGCCAACATTCGGGTTATGAAGCCTGATAAAGGAGGTGGGTTGTTTTTTATGGACAGTGAGCTGTATGACAGTAAGATTCATTCCTTATTAGCAACTGATTCTTACGTCAAGGTTTCCCTCAGTTAAATGAATGGGGCACATCAGCATTTAAAAGGCTTCATAAATGATTTATTTATTGAGGGACACATTGACGTTGACTTATACCATTTTTTATCAATAGAGCACCCCTTGACACCTATGTTATTTGGATTGCCCAAAATACATAAGGATTTAAATAATCCACCTTTCCGTCCTATCATCGACGGTAGGCAATCCATTAC
This sequence comes from Protopterus annectens, assembly GCF_019279795.1. Classification (NCBI taxonomy): domain Eukaryota; kingdom Metazoa; phylum Chordata; order Ceratodontiformes; family Protopteridae; genus Protopterus; species Protopterus annectens. The sequence continues at coordinate 1,290,165,829 of NC_056735.1, forward strand.
TTATGGGTGTGCTAAATTTGTTGACACAAAACTTAAATCATTATTGAAGAACCAGACCCAGATTTGCAGGGATCCATGGGCTTTTTTAACAGCTATGAATAATTTTCCATTTTCAGAAAATTTGAATTTTCTTACCATTGATATACGTGACTTATACACTGTAATTCCCCAAGATATCGGGTGTGAGTGGGTCAGAGAATTTATGGTTGGAAAATCAATTGACAACCCATGTATTGAGTTAGTCATTTATTTGTTGGAATTAGTGTTGAACAACAATTATTTCATGTTCAACAAGGAGCTATACTTGCAGAAAACGGGTGTAGCCATGGGCTCTCCTTGTGGAGCTACATTTGCGAACACTGTGATGGCATTTTGGGAGACGAAATTCCTTTTTAAGGTTACTGTCTTCTGAGAGAGAGGAGTGTGGTACACCTGTTACCTTGACGACATCTTCATTTTATGGCAAGGGGATGCTTGTTCAGCTGAATGTTTTGTGAGACACATCACAAAATTTACTAATTTTTTTGAATTTACATGGGAATTTAACACTGATAGGATTTCCTTTTTGGATGTGGATTTAATTAAGAACTACAATTCCCATAGGTTTAACCCCCAAATTTTTAGGAAATCAACTTATTCTAATGCTTTTTTACATTTTTTGAGCTGCCACCCCTTCTTTCAGAAAAGAGGTGTTGTCAAGGGCCAATTAGTTCAGGCAGCAAGGATGATTTCCTTGGAATGTGACTTCAAGGATGAATGTTCATTCTTGAAAACACTGTTTATTAAACGGGGTTATACTGGCAAATTAATTGACAAATTGATTTGTGAGGGCTCTATAAAAAATTAAATGGTTATTTTACACCATTGTTGAATGATGAGCAGAATAATCCTAGGTCTTTAATAGAAAACAATCATTTAGTCTGTTGTGCATCCACAAGGGGGAATGGTATGATGGAGGATGACACTATTATTGATGCAGTGTCTAACTCAGACTTAACTAGAATTAATAAATCTCCTGATAAAGATATGGTCAGTCTGAGTTTTATCACTACTTTCTCTATTGATGCTCCCCTTTTAAGATCTATTATGACCAAAAATTGGTGTTTTCTTTTGGATGTCGCCGATATTAGACAACAAGTGGGTGATTCACCCAGACTAGTGTTCAGAAAAGGATTGAATCTAAAAAATATTATTAAGAGAAATAGCATTAGATGTCATTCGCCTCATTGTGGTATGTATAAATGCCAGGATTGTCGGTGGTGTAGATACATACCAGTAGGTAATAAATTTAACATTAAAGGAAAGAATTATGACATCAAAGATAAATTTAATTGTAATACTAAAGGATTGGTGTATCTGGCCTTATGTTCAAAATGTCCAGCTTTTTATGTTGGAAAAACGAGGAGACCACTTAAAAGCAGGATATATGAGCATATTTATGCCATTAATAAATTGAATTTGAACAACGCGTTAGCCAGGCATATTAACACCTTTCCTGACCATGAATTCAGATTTTTGGTAATTGAAAAAATTTATGACAATGTGAGGGGGGGGTCAGATTGATTTGAAAATTGAAGAGAGGGAATTAATTTGGCAGCTAAGTTTGAATTCCTTATCTGCCTCAGGATTGAATGACTCAGTTTCTATTAAAAGTATGTTGAAACTGAGGGCATTAATGAGATAATATTTATACATATATACTTACATGGTTTAGATTCTGTACTAATCTATGTCATATGTATTTAATGTTCTATAAACTTTTTATGTATTTTCTGAACATTTTATGGGTGCAATTTTTGTGGTTGGGTACTTTAATTGGAGGCTTGGTCTTGTTCGTAAGGAAATGAGGTCATACTGTTTTAATTACCTTTTATATATATATATATATATATATATATATATATATATATATATATATATATATATTGTTGTATTTTTATTCCATTTTGTCTGATGAAGTTTGCTTAACACAGTAAACGAAAGCGCTAACCTTTATTTTGGATTTAAGTGTGGTTTGTCCTTCATTTGGTGTGTTCTCTTTTTATTGCAAAGGTGAACGTCTGGATTAATGCCCTTGGCTTAATCTAAAAACATTTGATTTCTATAAGCAAGTAGACTTGAAAAATAAAACAAAATGATTAATGCCATGAGAAGTAATAATTTTCTTGCATATGCAATGATATTAGTGTGTTTTTTTCATGTAGCAAATGTTCACTGTGTTAAGTAATATGCAACTGAAGGCAAGTGTAAATTATGTTATAATGCTTTCATAGAAACTAGCTGTCTGCAGGTACAAGCAATTAATCTTGAAAGCTCTGAGCATTGTTTGCTTATGGAAATGCAAATTTTAAAGGTACAAGGTCAAGCAGTTCATTGAAAACAAAGTTTGAAATTATTGGAAGTAAATAAGAGATAGCAGCTTCCCTAGCAGCCTTAATACAGCATTGCATTTAATAGAACAGTTTATAATTTAGTTTTGTTTAAAGATAGCCAGTGCATTTTTTTCTTAAGGCTAAAAGTTTGGGTTATCTAAAAGCATACAAGCTGTTTTTCACAGCTGGGAGGGGAATAGAGATAAGAAAAGAACAACAATCAGTGTAAGTGGGAGCACAGGATGTAACATGCACTTTACCATGGATAACCTTAATTTTAGGTTAGGTAATGCCTGAGGGTGCAGCTGTCGATTTGGGGCAATTGCTCCTATAAGGAGGGTTAAACTTTGTTTTTGAAGCTGTACGTAGTTTTGTGTGATTGATCTAAATTAATAGGTTATGGGAGAGTTCTGAAAATGTATTTATTTATTTATTTTTGAGGGTTTTCGTTAAAACAAAAAGTCTTGATAAATGTGATGTAGGATTAAAGAGAGATGACAGAAAACAAATGAATAAAAGATTAACAAGCCAAACGTTAGTGTCGGCATGTAACACAAAAGTTGGAAACTCTCATTCAAAAAGCTGTCATGTATAATAGATGGGAACAAAAATTTCTTATCATAATGGCTTTGCTACTGATATTATTTTGGAATGTAAATGGCCTTACATGTATAGACAAAAAAGTAAGAGTATTGAATTATATTAAGAAATGCAGAGTGCAAATAGCAATGTTGCAGGAGACACATCTGAAAAGAAATTAACATGTTAATTTGATAAAGAAAGGATTTCAGGATAGATATTCAGAAGAATATCAGGGAGAAAGGAAAAGCAATGTAATTGCACTAATTGTTAGAGGAGCTTCAATAGTGATAGAAGAAGAAAAATACAATGATAATAGATTTGTAGTAGTAAGGGGCTACTGGCAAGGGAGGAGGGTTATGCTGGCATGTACTTATATTCTACAAAATATGCTATTATGGAGCTTCAGAAATTTTGGAAGAAATCATCAGCTTTCAACAGGGAATATTACTTATAGGTGGGGACTGGAACTTGATTAGCAACAATGAGCATATATTTGGGGGACCTGAAAGGGACAATATAACAAAAGGGGGCAGATTTCTGAAGAAATTTATGAAAATATTTGTTACAGAAGACATGCATTCAGTAGTAGGAAATCTGAGAGAATTTATATATTATTTCCCCAAGATACAATAACGTGACAAGACTAGACAGAAATTATATTTCACAGGAATGTGTGCATTTAATTGAAAACTCTGACACACATCCAATAACTATTTCAGATCACGCAAGAATAAAAATGTAGATTAAGATGCAGGGTAATGAAGTAAAAATGAAACGCTTTTCCTTTTCCACCTACCTGTTAAAAGAAAGGAATTTAAAGAATGGGTAGTGGAAATTATTCTCAAGTTATTAGGAAAGATAGAATTTTTTTATGAAGTTATAGTTAGTGAGTGGGATAAAATGAAAAATGGAGTTTAAAAATAGGATACAAATAAGAGAAAAATAAAAAAACATTTCAGAAGTAATAGGAATTATTTAGAGGAGCTGATAAAGGTTAAAGTATTGCAGAATAATGGCAATCTCACAGAACAAGAAGAGGGGCCACTACAGAGTACTAAAGAGAAAATAAGGGAGCATGCATCTATTAAGATTGCTGTTAAGCAACTATTTTTTTGATAATAACTGCAGAGCAAAAAAAAAAAAAATTAACACAAAGACTTAGGCACCAGAAAGTAGAAAGCATTGCCACCCAAATTAGGGAGTCAATAGCAAGAAAAATAACCAGAGATCTTGTAGAGGTATTAAATATATTTCAGAAATGTTATGGACATTTGTATAAAGCAGAACTGGAAATATTTATGGAGCATTTAATTATGCCAATGTTACAGGCAGATAAGGCTCAACAATTAACAGTTAAGATAGGAGGAAGTGAAATAAAAATGGTGATGTAAAATTCAATCTACAGGAAAGTCTCCAGGAACAGATGGTATTCCTGTGGAAGTTTGGAGGTTAGGAAGGAAGAATGTGATAAAGAGCTGGAAGGTTTTGTTCAACAGTATTTTGAAAAGGAGGGGAAGTGCCAATATCTTGGAAGAAATATGTGATGACAGTAATACCTAAAGATGTTAAAGACCAATCAGACCCAGCTTCATATATATCCATTTCAATTTTAAACCATGATTACAAAATGTTTATATCTATACTAGCTAAAAGACTGGCACAGGTGCTGATAAAATTGATATCTATGGATCAATGTGGTTTTGTGGAGGGAAGACAAACATTTGACAACATTAATAGAACAGTGATGATCAAATGGGAGGCAGAATGTAAGAAAATACTGCTGTTGTTGGCAGGTCTTGATGCAAAGAAATCATTTGATAGAGGACGCTGGTATTTTATGAGTTGGGCAATGAAACCATTTGCATTCTATGATACAATAATAAGGTTAATTAGGAGGAATATATTAAGGATTGGAGGCAATAATTAAACTGTGAGGGTTCTTCTCTAATAAGTTGTGGCTGAAGACAGAAAACAGGCAGAGGTGCCCTATTTTCCCTTTGATATTTGCTTTATAATTAGAGCCATTGGAAAATAAAATAAGGGATTCAGAAATTTAAGGATATAACTGGTAAATAAAATATAAACTAAAATAAAAGCTGCCTTTATTTGCAGACAATATTACCTTGTACCTGAAAAATCCAGAAAAGGATATTTCAGTGTTATGGAACTTTTTGAGACAGTTTCAAGTCTTTTGGGAATATAAAATTTAAGGAGATTTAAAAAGCTATAGCCATAATGTATGCACCCATATATGAAATGGCTCAGCAATACCCATCTTTATGGCGACATGATAAGATGAAGTATTTAGGAGTATGAAAATTATAGTTATGTACTCACCATAACTCTGTAGCTTTGTTCTCTGTTTTTCTACTTTCTCAACTCATGTATCTCAGATTCAACCTCCGATCCTTCCTCTGCCACTTGATAGATTTTAGACTCTGTATCTCAAGCTCCTCCCTGTTCCCATAGTCCCCTGTCTACTCCTGAGACACCTCAGATCAAGTTTGCCCTCTATTTAGCTGATCAAAACATAAAGGGTGAACTTAGTCAACAGTAATACCTGTGGCAAAAAACTCCACAGATAATAGAAAGGTGTGGAAGTGGAGGAGAGCCAGAGAAAGACAACTCTGGAGTCCACACTGCAAAAACTAATAAGGAATATTCCTCAGGACAAACAAGGAGGTAGTCAAAAGGAAGGAGGGTTGGAGGATGGGAAGTTGAGTAAAGATGAAAACAGACAACACAGATGCAAAGTTATGGTGAGTACATAGCTATAATATCTGATGTTGTCTTTTTTGTCTGTTTCTCAACTGATGGGACAGAGTCTCCAACTTGGGTAGTCCTCAAGGAAGGATATTCTGGAGTACAGCAGAGCCAAAAGCTGCCCTATTTCTGGATAAAATATCCAGTTTGTAATGAGCTATACATGTATGAGCACTGGACCATTTATTAGCTGCACAGATGTCATCTATTGATGTTTTGGACTAAAAAGTGGATGATGTAGCCATAGATCAGGTGGAGTGCACTTTAGAATGTTTGGCTAATGACAGGCCTTTGTTCCTGTAAATAAAGGTAATGCAAGCAGTGAGTCATCTGGATAGGTTCACTTTAGTCACTGCTGTGCCTAGTTTGGCTTTGGAAAAGGATACAAACTTTTAGTTATGTACTTACCATAACTTTAGATGTTTGGGATCCATCTCGCCTACATTCTGTACTGATGGGCTCGGAGCCGATCCCTCGGCTCCGACTCCGCACGCTATGCTATAGAGCGAGGCCTCTTATTGGCTGAGCTATTTCTTATCCCAGGATGCACCACCACTAATCCCCCAGATCTTGTTTGTCCGCAATCATGCACACAAGCACAACTTGTTTATATAACATTGTTAGATGTTTCAAGATGAAACAACAGGATTCGGACCTTCTGATATCCTCTGATCTCCAAGGAAGGGGGAAGGAGGGTGGGTCATTAGAATGTAGGCGAGATGGATCCCAAACATCTAAAGTTATGGTAAGTACATAACTAAAAGATGTTATGTGATCCTATCTCGCCTACATTCTGTACTGATGGGACAGCGTCCCTAGCACCTAAATCCTGGGTGGCTCATTGGAAAACACTCCTGAGCACTGTGGAACCAAATGAAGCTCGTCCTCTAGATGCCACATCCAATTTGTAATGGGAAATAAAAGTGTGCGGGGAAGACCATGTAGCCGCAGCACAAATGTCACTAATAGCAAGCTTAGAATGAAATGCTATCAAAGTAGCCATAGCCCTTGTAGAATGAGCTTTGACAGAGGTGGTAAGCTCTTTGTTACAATAAGAATAAGCTTGAGTAATACAGTCCCTGATCCATTTGGCAATAGTGACCTTTGTGACAGCTTTGCCCAATTTATTGTCTGCAAAGGATACAAACAATTGATCTGTTTTCCTTGTTTGTTTGGTCCTATCTAAATAAAAACGCAACTGCCTGTGGACATCTAATGTGTGGAATATGAACTCTGCTTTGTTAGAATATTTCGGAAAGAAGACTGGAAGTTCTAATGATTGTTGTAGGCAGAAACTGGAACAAACTTTAGGGACAAAGGAAGGATTTGGCCTGAGAGATACTCTGTCTTTGTGAAAAACCAAGTACGGGGGTTTTACAGACAAAGCTTGAAGCTCTAAAACCCTTCTGGCAGAAGTAATTGCCACCAGAAAAGCAGTCTTCCATGATAGAAATTTTAGATCACATGTCGCTGCCGGTTCGAAGGGGAAGGAAGTTAAGGCACGTAACACTACATCGAGATCCCATGGAGGAGCAGGATGAGAAATCGGAGGTGCAGCACCTTTCAAGAAGGTCTTACACAATCTGTTGCTCATTAAAGGTGGGGTTATAGATTCGTGAAAATTGGAAATCGCTGCCAATTGAACCTTGATGGTAGAGACTGAAGAGCCTTGATTGAAAAGAGAAGTTAAAAATTTTAGTACTTCTGATACGGGAATAGTGATGGGATCCAGGCCCCGGAGTTGAGCCCAAATAGCAAATCTTTTCCATTTGCTAGAATGCAATTTCTTTGTAGCAGACTTGTGGGCCGAAGATAAGATGTGTACAACTTCTGGATCCAATGTATGACTCCTGACTATAGTTGGAAGAGGAGGAGCCAAGCTGTCAATTTTAAGGTGTGTAGGGACTGGTGGAATAGTCCCGACTGATGAACCAAAAGGTCTGGGATCTGATCCAGGAACCATGGACCTTCCAGAGCATATTTCTGAAGATAGGGAAACCATACTTGATGAGGCCAGTAAGGAGCAACTAGGATCATTTTGCTCCCCAAGAGAGATGCCTTTTGGATCACCCTGGGAAGGAGAGGAACTGGGGGGAAGGCATAAAGCAAGCCGGTGGGCCAAGGACGGGCTAGGGGTTAGGGAGAAGAATTTTTTGCACTTCGCATTCAGTGGAGTCGCGAAGAGGTCGCAACACGGAACTCCCCATTTGCTGAAAATCTGATTTGCAACTGTCATGTTCAGAGACCATTCGTGAGGAGAGAGGATGGTTCTGCTCAGTCTGTCGGCTATCACACTGGACTTGCCCGGGATATGAGTAGCTACTAGAAAGCGTTTGGTCGACACTGCCCATTCCCAGACTCTCATGGCCTCTCTGCAAAGAGGATAGGATCTGGTCCCTCCCTGTTTGTTCAGGTACCAGACAACTGACATGTTGTCTGAGTGAATGGCAATTACGCCCTGAGGGAGGTAATCATGAAGGGCTTGAAGGGACAGAAGCACCGCCCTCATTTCTAGGATGTTGATATGAAGTAGGGTCTCTTCTGGGTGCCATTTGCCTTGGACTGACCTGCCCAGGGAATGCCCCCCCACCCCATCTGGGAGGCGTCCGTGGTCAAAGTGGCCGCAGGAGGTGGTGGAACAAAGGGTCGTCCCTGATCCAAATTGGAGGGCACTAGCCACCAGCGAAGGTCCCGTTTGCAGGTTTCTGTGATCCATATGAGGTGACTGAGAGGGAGTTCCTGAAAGGACCATTGAGCTGAAAGAAGCCACTGGAGAATTCTCATGTGCAACCTTGCCAGGGGGACTAGAAGAACCGTGGCGGACATGGATCCCAATAGCTGCAGGACCATTCTGGCTGGGGCTTTGGATCTGGGAAGTAAGGCTCAAACTTGAGCCTGAATGGTTTGTATTCTGTCTGTAGGTAGATAGACCCGCATTTGGTTTGAGTCTATCTCTACCCCTATGAATCTTATGTGTTGAGATGGCAGCAACACAGACTTTGGCCAATTGAAGGTGATTCCAAGGGAATTGCCCAGTGATATAGTGGCTTGTAGGCTCCGCAATAGTAGATGCTTGGAGGTGGCAGTTAGGAGCCAGTCATCTAGATACGGAAACACCTGGAATCCTAGACTTCTCAGGTGAGCAGTCACGACCGCCAAACATTTGGTGAACACCCTGGGGGCTGTGGTGAGACCAAAGGGCAGCGCGCAGAACTGAAAATGACTGCCTCCTAGGCTGAAGCGCAGATGTCTCCTGGATGCTTGATGTACCATGATATGGTAATAAGCGTCCTTGAGATCTATGGAGCACATCCAAATACCTTTCTCCAGCAATGGGAGAATGGTTTGTAGGGTGACCATTCGGAACTTGGACTTTTTGACTGAACGGTTTAGAATGCTGAAATCTAAAATGGGTCTCAAGTCCCCGGTCTTTTTTGGCACCAAAAAGAATCTTGAGTAAGTCCCTAATCCGATCTGGTCTGCGGGGACCGGTTGGATGACTCCTTTTTGCAGCAGCTTTGAAACTTCTGAGGCTGCAGTTTCCCGTTGACTGGGTGGCGGGTCCGGGATTTTTTTGGACTGAGGTGGAGAGTGAAAGAAAGGGATGGAGTAACCTCCGGCGATAATTCGAAGCACCCATCAGCCCAGAGTGATACCTTCCCAGGCTTTTAGGTGTCTCGAAAAATGACCCCCGACTGGCTCTGGAGCTGCACAGTCGGGCAATCCCTCAGGGACTGTGAAAGGCTGAAGAGCCATGAAAGGACTTGCGGTCTCCAGTGTTGCGAGGGCCTCTGCCGCCTCTGGGACGGCATCTTCCGGAAGAATTTCCCCCTCCCCTGCCTCTGGAAGGGGGATCATCCTGCTGAGAGGGGTAAGGCTTCTGAGATCTATGGAACCACATTTTCCCTCCTCTTTTAGCCTTGGGATAAGGCTGAAAGGGAGTGGAAAATCATGCCCCTATGGCAGTCAGAGTCTTACCCTCCTGTTCGCAGCGGGTCAGTGTGTCCTTTACCTTGGGTCCAAACAGGGAGGACCCATCAAAGGGGGCGTCAGCAAAGGAAGACTTAAAGGCCTCCGCGAAATGACACAGGCGGAGCCAGGCTTGTCTCCATAGAGCAATGCCTGTACCCGCCGCTCTACTCGCCCCTTCGGCTGCATAAGAAATGAGCCTCATGGACGAGTTTGAAATGGACAATAATGTAGCCATCTGAGAGCCAACCGTCTGGGCCAGCTCCTCAGGCAGGTTACCCAAGAGGGTATCGGAAAGTTCTTTAATCAGATCCCTCTGAAATCTGGTAAAGTGCGTAAGGTAGTTCAAGGACCTTAATGTAAAGGCCGCTGAACTTAGGGTGCGCTTTCCGTACCGATCCATGCTCCTAGACTCCTTATTAGGAGGATGGACGGACGTCGAAGCCTCTGCTACATCTTGCTGGGTAGCAGATGCCACCACCAAAGCATCTACAGCCACACCTTTAGTTAGAAACTCTTTTTCAGGGGGTGCCGAGAGGAATTTATTAGGACGAGCAGGCACCGGTTCCACAGAGTCTGGGTGTTCCCACGCTCTTCGACAGATCAAATCCAAGAGCTCGTCGAAGGGCGGAGACACCCAGGAGGCGGAGGGCTGAGCCCCGAAGGCCTTAAGGAACACCGACTCATCAGCAGAAGGGGGTTTGGACTGCCAGCCGCCTCGTTGTTTAAGGGCTTCCAGGATGTCTGCAAAGGAGACATCATCCAAGGACGACTTAGGGGACCCTTCTGCATCATCGAGATCGGTGTCTGATGTAAGAGACTCATCAGGGGAGTCAACATGCTTCCTCTTGCACGATCTTTTCCTGGGGGGTTCTTCCGAAGAAGCTTCAGAAGGACCTCCAGGAGGGGGGGAAACCCCAGTGGGGGAAACCTCAGGCCCCGGGGCTCCACTGTCTAAGGACAGGGGGACTGCCAAAGACCCAGTCTCGGTATGCAGGGAAGGAGCTGGGGAGACCGTGGAGGTAGCCAAAGATGATTTGGCTAACGCACTTCTCATAGCCCTGATGGCGGGACCACCAGAATCCTGGGAGGGTCCCACCTCCATGGCCACGACGGTAGACAGCACTCCTGCCGCCGACGCGCCGAGAGGAAGACTTGGGACCGAAAACATCAATCCCGAAGCATCCCCCCCCATGGCCGACGGAAGAAGTCCGCGTACCGAACTCCGACTCAATAGCCGGAGTTGGAGTAAGGATCGGGCCCGACCCTAAAACCTCCACCGGTTCCAACAGCACCGGCTCCAACGGTGCCGAGGCTGTTGGAGGAGGAACCATAGTAGGAAGGTGGCCATCGGCTCCGAAGCCGAATGGGCTGGAGCTGAAACTAACTTTTGGAACACCGGAGACTGGAAGAGTCTTAGGAGCACCCTGTCGATGTCCGAATCAGACATCTTGGAGGATCTGGACGATACCGATCGGGTCCGAACCGATTTCTCCATCGGCTCCATAGGACTAGGGGACCGGCTCCGAATGGATTCAATAATTATCGGTTCCGAGGGAGATCTCAAGGCAATTTCCCTCGGTGCCGATGAGGACTTTGGCGCCGAAGGGGAAGAGTCTGAACCGGCAACCTTCATCGGCTCCAATATCAGTGGAGCCGATGAAGGTGACCCGCCTCTCGATGCCCCAGTCCTCAGCTCCGAAACCAGAGGGGTCGAGACTGGAGGCATCGAGGCAGACCGTTCCGCCCTCGGGTCCGAAGTCCGTGGAGCCGATGGGGAAGCCTGCCTAGGTTTTTTGGCAGTCGGTTCCGACAGACTGGTCGGAGCCGACGCTTTTTCTTTTTTGAAGGAGAGGAAGATGAAGATAAAGCCTCCTCAAAGGAAGGCTTTATCAAACCTTTTAGGATTAATTTGTTCTTCCTCTCCTGGAGGACTCTTGATGAAAAGGCGTGACACACGCTACATGACTCTTGTAGGTGCTTGGCGCCTAAGCAAAAAACACACGAGGAGTGGTCGTCCGTTATGGACATCTTATAACCACACCTCGCACATTTTTTAAACCCGGAGGGTCTATGTTCTTTTGACATGTCTACAGATAGAACCAAAAACTAGTAGTTTAAAGTTGAAAGAAATACAAAGTTTTTTTTTTTTTTTTTTTTTTATACCAATACAGTTAACCAACCAAAAACACAGAAAGAGAGGGTCAAGACCCTCTAACTTAAACGGGTACTTGACCCACAAACAAACGCTAGAATAGCAAATAGCAAAAGGGGAAGGCCCCTCTAACTAAAACGGGAAACCTTCCCTGACGAAAAAAACACAAATTCCTCAATAAAAATACGCAAAACACACTCGTATCACAACAATAGCTGTTAAAACAGCTTTTGGGTTCAAAACAAGCAAATTCCTGACAGGAAAAGCCTAAATAAAGTAGTACTTAGCCCTGCCAAGTTGAGACCACGTCTTAGCTTCGTAAGCGGCAAACGAGATCTGGGGGATTAGTGGTGGTGCATCCTGGGATAAGAAATAGCTCAGCCAATAAGAGGCCTCGCTCTATAGCATAGCGTGCCGAGTCGGAGCCGAGGGATCAGCTCCGAGCCCATCAGTACAGAATGTAGGCGAGATAGGATCACATAACATCAGTTATTCTGATTTCCTTAGGTCTTTAGTTCCGTGAATGTAAAACCTGAGCTGTCTATGAACATCCAATAAATGAAGTATGTACTCTCCCCTGTTAGAAAAATTAGGGAAGAATATTGGTAAGTTAATTGAGGGGTTAAGGTTTGGTTCTGATACCCCTTTAGGTATAAAGGAAGAGTAAGTCCAAAGGGATACCCGGTAGTTGTGAAAAATCAGGTAAGTGCCTGGAGTTCAGATACCCATCTACATGAAGCAATGGTAACAAGAAAAAGAGTTTCCAGGGCAAGAACTTTAACTCTGTCCTTGCTGAAGTTTCAAAGGGGGGGCTGAGTAAAAGCCTGAAGGATAAGCGTAAGGTCCCATGAAGGGACATGGCCCTTAATTGGATGCTGAAGTAGCAAAGTACTCTTAAGGAAAGCTTTGCACAACTTTAAGGAAGCGACAGATGAATGGTCCACACTCAGGTAAAAATCTGAGATGGCAGCCATTTGCACCTTGATTGTTAAATAACCAGCCTGATCATTGAAGATGGAAGCCAGGAAATTAAGAATTGAAGGAATTGGAGCAGAAAAAAGATCTAAATGTCTCTGATGGGCCTAGATAGAAAATGTTTTCCACTTGCTTTTATAAATCTTTCTGGTAGAGACTTTTTGGGATGATAGAAGAATGTGGTGACTGGGAGAAGAAAGCCTGGAACTTCTAGACGTCACTGGAAGTGGAGAAACCATGCAGCCAGTTTGAAAGATTGCATGTCCAGATGAGGCAATCCAGACAGGAGAGATAGAAGGTCCAGAACAGGATCCAGCACTAAGGGGAGGGGTGAACTAGATGAGGCCACAGGAAGGGGAACCATAATTGGTGAAGCCAGAATAGAGCAATGAGGATAATCTTGCTCTTCTGTTGTAATGCTTTCTGAATAAACTTGGGAATGACAGGAGTGGGGAGCAAAAGTGTATAATAGACTGGAGGGCCAAGTGTAAACTAGACAGTCTCTTGGTGACTCCCCCTTGGGAAGGATCAGGGCAAAGAACCTTCTCCACTTGGTATTGAGGGAATAAGCAAAGAGGATACAGCGTTATTGACCCCATCAATGAAATAGTTCTGTCACTGACTGATCGAGAGACCACTTGTGAGGGAGTAAGATGGACATGCCCCTTTTATCTGCTAGCGCACTAGTTTTCCTCAGAATATGCATTGCCAAATGAAAGCAGACAGAAGAGATGGCCCATTGCCAAATACTCATTGCCTTCTGGCAAAGTGTGCAAAACCTGGTTCCCTTGTTTGTTGATGTACCAAACCAAAGATATGTTGCCTGTCTGAACTGCAGTCATCTCTAGAGGGAGAATATCTTGAAATGCCTACAACAAAATAGGACTGCTCTCATTTCTAGGACACTGATGTGAAGACTGGTCTCTGTTGGGGACTACATCCTTTGGACTGTCCTTCCCAAATAATGCCCCTCACCCAAGTTGGTAGGCATCCATAGTTACTGTGGTCTTGGGAAAGGGAAGAGTGAAAGGACAGTCCTGAGAAACTTCCTCTACATGAATCCATTGTGCTATGTGACATTTGCAAAAGACATCAAATCAAAAGATAATAGAAAAACTGAGAAACTGAAAGCACTTGTTTATGGCTATAGATAGTAAGATACAAGCAGTGAAAAAGTTTTTAATCCCTTTAGTTTTATATACAGGTCAGATATATTTTTATCAGCCAGAGAAGTTGTGGACAATAATTAATAAAGAGTTGAAAGAATTTATCTGGGAGGGGAA